>NC_091175.1:35652365-35735065 GCF_040958095.1 Procambarus clarkii
GAACTCGTGTCCAGCTTATAAGCCTATACTTGCATAAACCACAAGTGAAGATAAACAATCTTTGGACAACACCCACCAGTGGGACTCGAACCCAGAAAGCACAACTACCTTCCAGTAGCTGGCATAACTAGTATGCTTTAACCCACTACGCCATCAGACCTTACAAAAGAAGTAGATAGTTCGAGATATATATATCTCAAACATCTCTACCTCCCGAAGGCACCAGATGAGTGAGGGGTCAATCTGCAATTTTCGTCAAGCCACTGTCAATGTGAGAGAACTCGTGTCCAGCTTATAAGCCTATACTTGCATAAACCACAAGTGAAGATAAACAATCTTTGGACAACACCCACCAGTGGGACTCGAACCCAGAAAGCACAACTACCTTCCAGTAGCTGGCATAACTAGTATGCTTTAACCCACTACGCCATCAGACCTTACAAAAGAAGTAGATAGTTCGAGATATATATATCTCAAACATCTCTACCTCCCGAAGGCACCAGATGAGTGAGGGGTCAATCTGCAATTTTCGTCAAGCCACTGTCAATGTGAGAGAACTCGTGTCCAGCTTATAAGCCTATACTTGCATAAACCACAAGTGAAGATAAACAATCTTTGGACAACACCCACCAGTGGGACTCGAACCCAGAAAGCACAACTACCTTCCAGTAGCTGGCATAACTAGTATGCTTTAACCCACTACGCCATCAGACCTTACAAAAGAAGTAGATAGTTCGAGATATATATATCTCAAACATCTCTACCTCCCGAAGGCACCAGATGAGTGAGGGGTCAATCTGCAATTTTCGTCAAGCCACTGTCAATGTGAGAGAACTCGTGTCCAGCTTATAAGCCTATACTTGCATAAACCACAAGTGAAGATAAACAATCTTTGGACAACACCCACCAGTGGGACTCGAACCCAGAAAGCACAACTACCTTCCAGTAGCTGGCATAACTAGTATGCTTTAACCCACTACGCCATCAGACCTTACAAAAGAAGTAGATAGTTCGAGATATATATATCTCAAACATCTCTACCTCCCGAAGGCACCAGATGAGTGAGGGGTCAATCTGCAATTTTCGTCAAGCCACTGTCAATGTGAGAGAACTCGTGTCCAGCTTATAAGCCTATACTTGCATAAACCACAAGTGAAGATAAACAATCTTTGGACAACACCCACCAGTGGGACTCGAACCCAGAAAGCACAACTACCTTCCAGTAGCTGGCATAACTAGTATGCTTTAACCCACTACGCCATCAGACCTTACAAAAGAAGTAGATAGTTCGAGATATATATATCTCAAACATCTGAACTTTCTAGTGACTCTAGTATACTCTATTTTTGGACATTATGATTCATAGAGTCACTAGAAAGTTCAAATTTAATGTGTATAGGAAACCTACCAACGTGGGGTCGTATGTTCATTTTTATTCGAATCATCATAGTAAAGTTAAACAGGCAGTATTTTCAGGAATGTTTCTACGAGCTTTGAGGATTTGCAGCCCTGAGTTTTTTGATGAAGAGATTGCTAAAATATATGAAATTGGGAAGAGTTTACAATATCCTAAGAGGTTTTTGGATTTCTCGTTTGTACAAGCCAAGCGTACGTTTTATAATCACGTCCCTAAGGCGAAACCAAAAATTATTAACTCATTGGTGGTACCTTATGCGAGTGGACTTGAAAAATTGTCTCTGATTTTTAAGAAACTTAATATAAATTTGGTGTTCACTAATAGTACGATCAAATCCAATTTAATAAAAAACTCCCCTGATACAGCAGGTTGTGTGTATTCGATTCCCTGCAATGATTGTGATTCTGTGTACCTTGGACAAACAGGAAAGTCCTTACAATTGCGGTTGTCACAACATGCTTATAGTATTAGAACTGCCCAAACGTCTAATGCATTGTATCTACATACGAGTTTATGCGATCACAATATTAACTGGAATGGGGCAAAAAGCATTACCAATTGTGGGGATTTCGTGGAACGGAATTTGATTGAGTCTGCTCTAATCAGTCAGTGTCCAAATCTTCTTAATGTTAGTACTGGAATGTACAAACTTGAACCATTTTTAAGTTATAATATTGCACAACAGTTTAAGAAACAACTCTGATAGAGAGGCTTACAATGTCTCATTATAATTGTATATTCATATATTGTGTGTTCATGAGGCTTTTCTTTAATCTTTCATCCTTATTCTCTGACCGCTTAATCCTCTTTGACCATTCTAAGCTTAGCTTTACCTGTTTTTGGTTAATTACACCTGACCAACCCTTGGGATGGGGTGGTCAGGTGTCGGCCTATATATCTTCCCTCCTTCTCCCTTCTCCTTAGTCAGTCTGGTGTTGACAAAGGCTTTAACAAAGCCGAAACGTTCACCTCATTTCATATTTCTCTGTGGATTTTCCGCATATATATATATATATATATATATATATATATATATATATATATATATATATATATATATATATATATATATATATATATATATATATATATATATATATATATATATATATATATATATATATATATATATATATATATATATATATATTGTTGGAAAATCCTAGCACTTTTTAATTCTTTTTCCTTTTATGAAATATTAAATATTTACTTTAATGTATTTTTCAGTTGACATCAATATTATATTTATTTTTTTCTGACTTAGGTCCTAGTTCTTAGTTAGTTAATGGACTGTATATATTCTGATTCAGCATAATAGAACTTATCTCACACAATAGAAGGGACAAATGCAACTTGCACAACCTTATGAAAATGGTACAAGCAGTATTTGTTTACCTTATTGTTACAAATATAAAATATAAGTAATACCACATTTGGTGGTCTAATCTACTGTTCTTATATTTAATTTAATCATGTATACTTCTCTATCTACAGTATTAAACAAAAGGGGGGGGGGAGGGCCTTAGCTGATACTGTAGATGGGGCCTGCTAATGCTGTGTAACGGTAGCATCAGATTAGGGTGTGGCCCTGTGCCTCAGAGTTGCCACATAATGGCGGCTATCTGGAGGCCTGCAAGACTTGATGTTCAGCAGAGTGAAACACTTATATTGGGGACCAACTGTCTCCTTCAGTAACTTCCCTCACAATTACCTGTTTGGGATGTTTAACTTTAGTGAAATCCCACCAACATATTAAGGTACAGGTATGACTTGTAATAAGAGGGATGTATAAGGTAGATTACGCACGTGTTAGGGATTTTAATTCCACAGTATAACCACCTAACCTATTTGTGTTATACAATGGCAACAATATACACAAAAATACTTGGTAAGACGGATACTGGGGTTCCTGTGGTTGTAGTGGTGCTGTTGTTGCTCGCTTGTTGACATGTAATCTGGGTGTCTATCGAGTTATACCAGCTTGTTTGGAAAGAGCCACCTCTACAGCATGTTGTTTTGTTTTCATTCGGTCTATGGCGTATGTGACGGCGCCTCTATGGCAGATGTTCTAAAATATTTGGTGGTTCTATTTATGATTAAGGAATAGAGTTAAGCTATATTCAGGTTATTGAAAATTATATTCAGTCCTAATGAACACTTTTTTATTAAGTTTATATATTAGAATGAGGTTTAAAAAGAGATGAGTTATATAAATATACGTCTTGTTGGAAGGTGTCACGGAATACCCATTCTCTTTTTCTTTAATGAGTAACTTATATTATTATGTGTGTCAGATTTCCGACATAATTTAGGGGGGGGGAGGAACACAGCTCGTGCTCCCGGTAAGGACTGCAAACACTTTATTCCTCTCCTTCAGAATTATAATGTTGCTTTCATTTGAATTTGCATTGTTGTGCAGCAGTCCGATCGGGACGGACGTCCCTTACTGGCTCTTCGGGTGCTGGAAGTTGTTTAACGTTTTCTTTTCCTGCAAGTTCTAAAGGAACTAATTTCTCTAATGTTTTGAGAGTAGTGTTGCCTCGGCATTTTACTTTCACTTTTCTCAAGATGCCCTGGCTGTCTGGATGAACAGAGACTATTTGGCCTATTATCCATTTTGAGCGTGGCCAATCGCTGTCCACCAGAACTATATCACCAGGGTTAGTTGTAACCCTGGTGACCCCTGGTCTGTTGTAGGGGTTGTTAGCCCTGTAATGATACTCCCTCAGAGCAGTAAGGTATTCTCGAGTCCATACGTCATTCCACCGACTTATCACCCTTTATAGATGTTTGAAACGTTGAACCAAATCACTCTCTCAGACATATGAAGGATCCTCTGGTTCCTCGTCCATAAGGGACACTAGGGTGATGAGAGGTCTCCCATACATCAGATGAGCTAGACTTAATGGTTTACACTGCAAAACATCATCAGAGAGGTAGATAAGTGGTCGGTTATTAACTCATGCTTCTATCTCTATGGCTACAGTTTGGAGCTCCTGTAGGTCAATCTTTTGGCGCTGTAGGGTTTTACGTAAAGAAGGTTTCACCATACCAATCATGCGTTCATCTTTGCCTCCGTGCCACTGTGCTCTGAGAGGAATGAATTTCCACTGGCACTGCCGTTGATTTAGGGCCGTGCGCACCTTTGGGTGTGTCTAGATTTTCCTCAGACATGCTTCTCCTGCCACTAGGTTGGACCCATTATCTGAGAACATTAACTTAGGAGAGGATCTATGTGAAGCCAACCTGTGGAATGCCTGTAAGAATGCCTTGGCACTCATATCGGGAGTCACTTCTAGATGGACTGCCCTTGTTGTGGCACAAGTAAAAAGACAGATATATGCCTTTAATGGTTTTTTGTCCTTGGTACCTGTTAGTATCAGTGCTCCTGTGAAATCTACTGTAGTCTCAAAGGGACGAATATGGACAACTCGTTCCTTTGGAAGTGGATTATGTCCCGGATATGGACACACTCTGGCATCATATCTCCAGCAAATAACACAGGATTTAATTATGGATTTTACAGTCAGCCTACCTTGGGGTAGCCAGTACTGTTGTCTTAAGTCCGTGAGAGTATCTAATACCCCACCATGCAGTGTTGTATTTGTGTATGTGAAACACAATTAGTTTGCTTACTATGTGGTGATGCGGAAACAATATTGGATTTTTTGCTTCCAGATCAATGTCCGCATGCTGTAAGCGGCCTCTGCAACTGACTATGATATAATTGTTAGTATCTACCCAGAGACACAGATAATTTTGTAGCTTCTTAGGAACATTGTCTGTCCCGAATGTGTCTGTCTGAGCTCTTTTGACCCAGTACCTTTGGCACTAGGGAATTTATGCTTGATACCTATTTTCTTTAGAAAATCAAACACTACTTGGGTGACACCTATTAGTTTGTTCAGTTTAGAGTACCGATTAGGATCCATTACCAAAGTCCGAGGTAGTTCTGGGTTCTCAGTGGGAACAGTGACATTGGTCACAATGACTTGTGGCTTTTGTTTAGGCCACTGGTCGCTGTCTAGCCACTGAGGTCCATTGAATCACATCTCTGCCTTTGTTAATTGCCGTAAAGTCAGGCCTCGGGAGAGATAGTCAGCTGCATTCTCTTTGGTGGGTACATATCTCAGTTTGTACCCTGCCGACAACTCTTGAATTTCCTTATTGTGGTTACTCACGTAAGGATTTTTACTATCATTGTTTTTCACCCACTGTAGCACTGCCTCATTATCTGACCATACCACTCTTTCTTCACAGTGGATGTTGCTTAAGGCCTTGATCAGATAATGAGCCAATCTTGTTCCTAGCAGTAAGGCTGTTAATTCCAGTTGCGTCAATGATCGTTTCTTTAATGGTGCCACTCTGGCTTTTGATGTAAGCAAATTGGCTTGCCCATTTGAGACCAGGTAAGCTACTGTGCCATAAGCCTTTCCTGAGGAATCACAGAATACATGTAGCTTAATTGGTTCTTTTTCATTTACTGTGTTACGAGGGAACTTGACAGACTCTAGGATGCTTAAATCTTTCAATAGCCCTTGCAATTTTTCTTGTAAGGCAGATGTTAGATCATCCCCGACTATCTTTTGTTGCCAACATTCCTGCATTATCAACTTCCCATTAATTAAGATTGGACTAATAGTCCCTATGGGTCGAACGATTTGCTGACTTGTGAGAGTAATTTTCTCATTGTTTGGTTGGTGGTATCTGGCTAAACCGACTTGATTGTCAACTGATCTGCTGTCGTATCCCATTCGATGCCTAGTACTTTTGTCTTCTCGGGTACCTGGTAATCTGAAAAATCAGTTTCGATCAGTTGATTTAACCCTTTAACTGCGCAACGCGCCTGCAGGCCCAGGCTTCAGGTGTGCAACGCGCCTCTGGGTATTTGTATTTTTCACTTTCCATTCAAAACTCCCGCGGCTACATGGGGTTCACATCAGCTTCCTCAGGGCTCTTGTGAACAGACGCCATCTTTAAACAAAATCGTGGTCCACATTCTCAGGTGTGGGAGCCTCGGTAGTGAGTGAGCAACCAAGGCTGGTGCTCGCAGCATGAGCTCACAGCACTGCTGTTCAGCGTGTGACCACAGCATCACCTAATAATGTCATAATATACTTGTATTATAATATGTCATAATAACTTGTATTATTTAGCCATGATAGTATTATAGAAGAGCCTGAGTGTGATAATGACTGGGTACAATGTTCAAATATCAGTGATTCAATGCTGTTCACGATGTTCACAGTGCTAGCCACAGCACCACAGCATTATTTCGTCCATCTAGGAATCTTCAAACGACTTATTAGGTTCCTTTTCAAAATAACCTTGTAGTCAATTATTCATTTACAGGAATTAGTGATCAGGATTGTGATTATAATTAGCGTTGAGCGTAGTATTGTGGAAGGAGGAAGTGCGTTGAAGGAGGGAGAGAATTGTGGTACACTCACTGTGTGGCAGCCACTCTTGTTTGGCTCACCATACTAGCTTCGTGGTTTGCTATGGGGAACACATATGTACATGGGTATACAGTGTGTGTATGTATATAGTGTAATAACAGCAACAGGAGTATGTTGAGAGGAGCTAAGAACATAAGAACAAAGGTAACTGCAGAAGGCCTATTGGCCCATACGAGGCAGTTCCTAGTGGCCCATACGAGGCAGCTCCTATTGGCCCATACGAGGCAGCTGCTGTTGGCCCATACGAGGGAGCTGCTACTGGCCAATATGAGGCAGCTCCTATTGGCCCATACGAGGCAGCTCCTATTGACCCATACGAGGCAGCACCTATTGGCCCATACGAGGCAGCTCATATTGGCCCATATGAGGCAGCTCCTATTGGCCCATACAAAGGCAGCTCCTATTGGCCCATACGAGGCAGCTTCTATTGGCCCATTCGAAGCAGATGCTACGCGATGTTCTGAATGTGTTGATGGTAAATGTATATAGTGTGTGACAGTGTATAGTGTGTACATATGTTGTAAATATTCATAAATGAACATGAAACATTGGTGTGAATAACTGTATGATGGGAGGGGCAAAGTTGGCGAATACAATGTTGGAGAAGTGAGGGAGGGCTGGCTGGGTGTGGCAGCTCTCACTCGCGGTGTTCTGAATGTGTTGATGGTGAATGTATATAGTGTGTGACAGTGTATAGTCTGTAAATAGATTGTAAATATACATAAATTAACATGATATATGGTAAATATGTGCAACATGTGTGTACACAAGTGTCATGCACATAACAGTGTCCTTGGACAGTACGGATGTTTTACTGCCATAATATAGTGTACGTGTTCATTATACATAGGATTAGCACATAAAAACTAATAAAATGTATTTGGAACTGTGCACAAAAAATTAACAAAAATATATTCGCGGCAACTCGCGCGCCCCACCGGCCCCGAGAGCTTACTGCACGGGCGCACAGGGAATGATGACGTCACACGCCACCTTATGGACCCCATAGCAGCCAAAGTAAGTACAATTTCAAAATTCCGTTGCTATATCCATATACAGGGAGGGGTTTTTGACACTTTCAGAACTAAAAATAATTTTTTCCCGAGAATTTATTTCTTGCACACTGGGGGGTGTCATATTTATAGGCCGCGAAGTTAAAGGGTTAAATTTGCATAGTTGGAGACCAATGACTGGAGAGGCATATTTGCTCCCATTAATTCTCGATTGGCCTTGTGGTATATGTTCAGCAGTTTATTTTCAATGCTGGCTGTTCCTTGAAAACTGTCCACATACAAGTTATTGCTAATTTCTGTTTTATTTGGGCTATTGGACTTCTTCAAGTGTGTGTCTAAGGTAACTTGAAGCAGAAACGGAGAAGACGTGGCACCAAACAAAACAGATGCAAACCTGTAATTGATTAATTCACTGTTTGGATCGTTAGAATCCTTGATCCATAGAAACTTTGTGTAGTTACGGTCTTCTTCTTGGAGACCTTCCCGAAGGAAAGCTTTATTGATGTCTGATGGGTATGTGGAAGTCCCGATGCAGAACTTTAACAGCACATCGTATAGCCTTTGTGTCAGGCTAGGGCTAGTTTGAAGGCAGTCATTTAACCCTTAAGTTGCGCATCGCATCATCTGATGCTTTGGAGTACTACGCAAGATTTAAACGGCCCGTGGATACACGGGGTTCACCACACCTTCATCAGGGCTCTTGTAAACAGACGCCATTTATTTTTTAAATTGTGGGGCAAATTCCCGGGTGTGAGGGGCCTCAGTATTGAGTGAGCTACCAAGCCTGACGCATGCAGCATGAGCTCACAGCACTGCTGTTCAGCTTGTGACTACAGCATCGCCTAAAAATGCCATAATATGCTTGTTCATGCTATTATGTAGCGATGATATTATTACAGAAGACCCCTGACTGTGATAAATCTGACCAGGGTTCTGATAATAGCAGGATTGTGGTGATATTTAGCGCCATGCTTCATGGAGGGAGGAGTAATGCTGTGGGAGGGAGGGTGGTGGCGATGTCTTCTGACTGTGTGTGGCCACCTTTTATTGACTGCACTCACCATACCAGCTTAGTGGTTTGCTATGGTGAACACAAATGTAGATACTTATATATAACGTGTGTATAGAGGGTATAAATAGCAATAGGAGTAGGTTGGAAACCGTCATTTTGGTGAGGGAGGTGGCGTCATCTGCACAACTTATCATGTTGTTTACTGGTGACCACTATGGTCTATGGGCACCATACCAGTTTACTTAGTACAAGTATGGTGAATAAAACAGGTAGACACTTATATAAAATGTGTGTGTATATAGCATATTAACACCACAAACAGTATTGTTGGAGGAGAAATATTAGTGCGTCTGGCCTTGAGGGCGGCCACCACCAGCTGGCTATGTGAGTACATATGTCTTTGTGCCTTTACTCACCATACAAGCTTAGATGTACAGTTATGGTGAACAAAACATGTAAATACTTATTTATAACGTCAGTATATAAAAGCAAAAACAGTATGGTGGGAGGAGAATGGTGGCAAGTCAGGTGAGGTGAAGGAGGAAGGGAGTGGCAGCCAGTGGTGGGCTGCCACTGCCACTGCCACACAGCATACCAACTAAGTGGTTCGTTATGGTGAACACGAATGTAGATACTTATATATAGCATCTGTATATAGTGAATAAAAGCAAAAACAGTATTGTGGGAGGAGAATGTGGATGAGTCAGGTGACTTGAGGGAGGGAGAAAGTAGCAACCAGTGGCGGGCTGCCACTGGCACTGCCACTCAGCATGCCAACTTAGTGGTTCGTTATGGTGAACACGAATGTAGATACTTATATATAACGTCTGTATATAGTGAATAAAAGCAAAAACAGTATGGTGAGAGGAGAATGTGGGCGAGTGAGGTGTTGAGGGAGTGAGTGGCTGGCTGGTGTGTGGCGGTCACTCCTCGTTACTTTTTGACTCATAATAGCAACTTAGTGGTTCGTTATGGTGAACAAAACATGCAGATAATTATATATAACCTGTGTATATAGTGTAATAACCGTTTAAGTATTTGTTCATTGTTTGATGAACATAATTGAATCAACAATATGCACACCATATTTTTGAGTACAGCGATGATTCACTCATATTTTTATATAAATATATCACACTACACACTATTGAATAATATTACAGCAAAAAACTACGAAAAATCAATCAGAGACATTGAAATAATTAGGTAATTATCTCTTTGTGGCAACTCCGGCCTGACAGCTGGGCGAGCAACAGACCGTCTGGAACGCACGCTGAGTCAGCGCCTGCTTTTTGCCAGACTTCCCTGCCCTACAGCGGGCAATATATATGCCACTTACGATTTTTTTATTATATATCCCATGATCAGTGAACACAAATTAACAGGTTTAGAAGATTTTTTTTGGGTGTGTGTGACTGTGCTAAACATGCTAAATAGCCAGGCGCCATACAAGGGTTAAGGAAACACTACTCTGCTTTGTCTTAGCACTGCAATTAAATACTATCCATGGTGGGGTAGTAGCTGAATTTTTCAGTACAGGGTGGTGTGGCAGGTAGTGTCCTTCCTTTGGGTTATCATTTGTGACAACTTCGATAAATTTGTCATCGAATTGCCTCTTGATTATTTCATGGTACAATTTCATGTTCTCAGGATGTCTTTGTAAGCACAACACCTATGACCTTAATTGGTTTTGTGCCATAAAATGGTTGACGGGTAGCTGAGGGGGATTCAGCTTCCATGGTAACCTGACCCAGAATTGATTATCTCTGTAGATAACTAAGTCTAGGTATTGTTTGTAAGTCCTGTCATAATCTGGACTAGGTTGTTCAGGGACAGTGCCGAGAGTTGCCAGGTCCCATAATATATGTACAGGGGGGATTAAGCTCATCCTCGGACATGTCTCTGAATTGTAATGGAGACTGTTCTCCTAGATATGCAACTATTTCTGGGTTTGCATGTTGGTGGTCTAGAGGTGCTGTTTGCCTCAGCTGTAATACTGGGGCTGTTAGCAAGTAGCCACCTGCAGACGGAAACTGGTTCATTCCTTGTTTTTCTTCTTTTCTTTTGATAAACATGGTAGACATCTGATCCCATAAGGATTCCAATATTGGAGAGGTCGTCTAATGTAATTTTGTCAGCCAATTTGATTCCCTTTTCTTCCAGGATTTTGGCTGTTGCCCCTAGATCATACCCATTCAGGTCTGATGGGAATTTATCTACTACAAGAGCTTGTATCGTTCAGACATAACCGCCTAAACGTACTTTAGGTTGTACTGCCCTGAAAACTTGGGCTCCTGAGTTAGTCAGGAATCCTGCTATGTCTATTCTTGTCTCTTGAACAGGCTTGAGTTTCAAGGCATCTACCAACTCTTTTGAGATAAAAGTCATTTGGGATCCTTGGTCAAATAATCTATGTATGGTGACCTTGGACTTTCCATTTTTCAAGATCATTTGAACAGTGGGATAGAACAGACAAGAACTTTGTTGACAAGACACTTATGTCAGATATGTTATGTCATGATACAAAGCTGTACTGAAGTGGAAGTTCGTTCCTCCACATATGGTTTGGGAGACTTTGTACTTGAGTCCCCACAGAATGCTGTATGGTGTTGTTTGTGCACCTATTACAGGTGCACATTTGAGTTACACAGGTGTCAGGATTATGTGACCTTATACACCTAGTGCATTTACATAACTCCTTGAGTCGTTTTATACATGTAGCACGATCCGGGTAAGCTTTGCAGTTGTATATGGTATGTTGTTCTTCACAGAACACACGTGGCCTCCAGATGTTAACAGCATCTTGGGGAGTCACCGTTTTGGGTGACACAATAACTATAGGTTTGGAGGGACCCACTGCATATGTGCCCACACTGTCTTGTTTCCACTTTTGGGAGGGGGAAGTTGTTTTAGATTTATTTAGAGTACTGTTTGTACTCTGTTGTTTACTATTAGTGGTTAAAGAAGGTTTAGATGTCGCTTTTCCATCTGTGTTAACTCGTTGTCTTTTTTTTTTAAGGATCTTAAACCTTCGGATATCTCCTTTACTGTCAGAGAAGATTTGTTATATAAGACAAACAACTTATCCAGTATGTCACTGGGTAATTTGCGTCTCATATGGACTTGGGTCATCCAGTTCAATTCATCTAGATTCACTTTATTCTTAAGCACCTTGAGCCAGGACTCGAGCTCCAATCTAAAGGCTTGGCATGTGTCAGATGATCCATCTGGAGGGGAAGTATCTAACAGTTTTTGGGTTAGATGTCTGATAGTCTTTTCTGGCTTAGCATAATTATCCTTAAGGAGCTGTACTGCATTATCATAACCATCATCAGTGAAGGTCAAATTACACACCACCTTTTACGCTTCATCCTTAAAGACACCTTGTATATATGTAAATTTTATGGAATTTGTTATAGTGTCATTAGAATCCACTGAATCAACAAATTTGTTCCGGAAGTTATCCCAACTCTCGTCCTCTGTACCTGAGAAAGTTGGGAGACTAAGTGAAGGTAATTTGATTTCTGGTTGTGTTGGGTTTTGGGAAGCTGTGGCTGTTGGAAACTTCCAACACTAATACACTACCATTGTATTATAATACATCATTATTATATACTAATTACAGTAGTTATTAATTTCACTAACGGTAGTGTTAATATAAATTAATATTTCTTTATCTGAGCCTATTGCTAATATTCTCACGACATCGAGAGGCAGGATTACGTCAGATAATGTACATTTAAACATATTTATTACCAATATATTAGAGAATTTAATGTGGTTCTCTAAAATTATCAGTATTCAGTGCAATAATTAACTACGGATAATATAGCTCCCAATAATCCAAAACCGAGAGTTATTAACTGAAATTATTATCAAGTAGCAGTTTCATCTGTTATGTACGAATGCTATGGAGGAGATAAATTTTCTCTCCATTTCTCGATTAACACCGTTTAACGAGAGTATGATATTATTTAATTCCCTATAATTGCAACCCGGTTCTCATTAACGCATTACACCAGTAATTACACGGAAAAGAATTATCCGTGATTAGTAATTTCTGTTGTGAATGTGAGAGACGAGTTGAGGGAGGGTGGAGAAATGCCGCCATTCGCCTTTAGCTACCACGCCGTGAGGACGTGATTACTTCGCCAGCAACTACCACGCTGTGAGGACGCCAACAATTACATCGGGTGTCCCGGGAGTGTCGATTACCATCAATACTACGTTAGGCCCTTGCATTTAATCGGCCTAGTAGCGTGCCATTGCTCCAGTAGCAATTTGGAATTGCTTCGGTGGACAACCAGCAGGTTAAGTGTTTAGTATTGGTTATATTGAGTACTCTTTATATCATTTACTGTGCACTGTCCATCGTTATGCTACGTGACCTCCCCAAACAATAAGTACGTCCATAAGGAATTAAATTCATTCCTTTTATGGCATAGTGCGGATATTATATAGTAGGTGTAATCAATTAGTATATTTAGTTTAAATTTCAGCTTGTGTTGTAAGCGGTCGTGGCCATCATGTTCCTACCCCATGCTTGAACTCACGTGTCGCTGCAAGTAGCAAACAACGCCATTGCACCCCTACCTCTCCGTTCACTATTACAGCTAAGCAGCTAAAATCCTTTCTATTGTTTATTTAATTGAGCAAATTCTAGATCAAAGAGATTTAGTTTATTTGATTTGAGATACTTAACGGAATATGTTAGCCTCATAAAAGTCAAATGAGAATAATTGCTCAGTTTATCAACATATAATATTTTTACCATTAATCAATTTATCTAATGTTTCTTAATAGTATTTAGTAGAATTACTAATTTTTATTCGAGGAAGAACCAGCCTCGATGAAGCGTACTGGGAGTAGATTACTTCTGGTATTAACCCCAAATTTTGTGAAGGAGGGGAAGTTTATTCTCGAACATGAGTATTATACAGTCCATAGAAGTTTAAAGAATAATCTTTAATAGTTTCTTATCCATAGGCACTGGTATTTCAGTCCTTATCATTTAACTTTATCTGTTTCCCTTTTCAGTCAAAATAGGGTGGTCCTTCGATTAATTTAAATTAATCTATTAATTAA
Source organism: Procambarus clarkii (assembly GCF_040958095.1). Classification (NCBI taxonomy): domain Eukaryota; kingdom Metazoa; phylum Arthropoda; class Malacostraca; order Decapoda; family Cambaridae; genus Procambarus; species Procambarus clarkii. The sequence goes on from NC_091175.1 coordinate 35,666,352, forward strand.
ATATCAATCAATTAATAGAGAGTAAGCTTTCTTCCCAACACAAAAATATGGTCCTTCGAACTGGATGTATTACAATTAATACTATAATTATGACTAATTACTGTGTGTAGTAATCTAGGCTAACCACATTTTATTAATCGTGGCTACCTGCAGAGTAACACGTAGGCTAGCCTACTACACACCAATTTATTTGCTGCTTATATCTCATGTATAAAGTAGCACTAGAGGGACACAGTCAATTGCCCACAACACTCAGACCTATACCTCACACTGAGGTAAGAATCTTCAGGTCACCAGGAGCAACAGCTCATAATTTCTATAATAACTCCACATTAACACCTGCGTTAAAGTGACCTCACCATCTAACTATTATTTATTTAGGTGGTAATGACATCCATCTTACTCGACACCCAGCTGAGATAATTAATCACCTTAAAACAATAATTTCCTCATTTAAACTTGTTAGCAGTTCAGTACTGTTCACATTGGTGGATCCTCGCCAACTAAACAATAATAATCATTGGGAAGTGAGTCCAGAATATTCCCAAGAGCTGCCAAATATATAAACTTTAGGCTGAGGAAGAGAGTACGATTGGATGCCACTTACATTCAATTTACAGCCAGATCATACAGGCAAAACCTGGCAAGAGATGGTGTACACCTGTCAGGAGAGTCTAGGTCACGTAGTTGACAAGTTGGTGAACACAATCAACCACCATAAAAGGCTGTGGCTGGCAAGCCAAAATTAACTGTACATACTTGTATTTTCACCTGTGTGTGCAAGTGCACCTTTATATAAACTATAAAATCTAAAAAACCCAAAAACACAGCACAACTATATATTCACATTTTGCACCACAAATTAATCTATGCCAAGCTTTATTAGGTAGGAATTTAGGCTGTGATTGTGCTGAGTTTTGCACAAATGCAGAAAAAATAAATTAGCAGTTTCTTAGGTAAAAATTCTTGCCACTAGTCTTGGACTAGTCAGTAGTGCATATATTACTCATTCTTGCGCTGACCCTACCAAGGGTGGGATTCAAGCTTTATGGTAACTCTGATTAGAGTATATCCATACTCATTATTTATGTGTATGAATTTTGAGTGCTGCTGAATGATCACTATTACATCTAATGGTGATAAAGATGAGCTAGCCGGAAGAAAGTTAATGGTGAAATTCAAGCAGTGCTCAAAATCCTTAGCTACTTATTGTTAGGTAGGTACATTTAACCTCGATTGAGGTAGAGTGTAATTTAGCTAGATTAATTTAGGCTATATTCAATATTACTTGTCAACTAATGAGCAAGTACCCAAGCTTCATTAGTAATACTTATTCAAGTCCTATGAAACTTAGACTTAAAGCCAACATGGCTACACCTGAACAATTAAGGAGAACCTATATTGGCCTTAAAGGTCACTTAACCAGACAAATTAATAAGTCTGATACTTTGTCTAAAGCAACTCCCATTGATTACTATCAACTAGAAACATCAGTGAGAGCAGCTGATCTCAAATTTGATCAAGTCAGATCTACAAGCCAATCTTGTCTCATCCTACTGAATGCAACTGAAACTGATCGTGATGAAATAGATCAAATTCTAGCAGATATTTCTCAGTATGAAGATGAGACTCAAGATAAAATTGATGTAATATCCAATATAGTAAAACAATATAAATCTAATACAAATAATACTATGCCTCAATCCAGTTGTCAATTACCTGAGGTTCGTCTACCTACTTTAGACTTACCTACATTTGCAGGGCTGGATGAAGAAAATTGGGACATATTTTGGACTTCATTTGAAGTACATATACACAAGAAATCTTCTCTTGACAGAGTTTCAAAATTCTCTTACCTGATTAGTCTTCTCAGAGGGGAGGCTAAAAGGGTCATAAATAACCTAGCTCTCACTGAGAGTAATTATGAGGAAGCTATAAAAGTACTGAAGTTGAACTATTGCAACAAGGAGTTGAGTATAGCTAACCTGTATTACCAGTTACTGGATCTGAATGCACCAAGTAACCGACCAGACTCACTTCAAAGCTTCAGGCTAGATGTAGAGTCTCTAGTGAAGGCATTAGGTACTAAAGTTGATGTACCAGTCTCAGAATGGTCAATTAAGTTACTTTTACAGAGGAAATTACCTCGAAATATCTTAGCAGAAATCTGCTCTCACTATAAAACCGAGTTTCTCACTCTTGAGCAAATATTCGAGGGACTGAGAATAACGGTTAACAGGTTGAAGACTCATGATAAGATTAAACCTGAGTCTAAACAAACTAACTTTGACAACTCAGTCAAACCCAAATCGACTTTGAATAAGTCCAATAAATCCAAACCTAGGACTACTCTATCCACTGGAAAACAGAGTGGTAGTGTAGGTATTTATTCAGTATTTCCCTCTGATGCTGTAACTGATATGTCTACTAAAAGGACAAACTCAGTCAGAGAGAAAAGGTGTCTGTTCTGTGATCAAGAACATGTCCCCTACAAATGCACTTTTTATCCTAACTTTAATAACAGGATTAAACGGCTACAAGAATTACACAGATGCACCAAGTACATGGGTTCTCATGATCCCAGTAAATGTGTAGTGCAGCTACGGTTATGCAGTAGATGCAACAAAGGTGTACATCATTATGCCTTATGTAGAAAAACTTCTACACAATCTGTGACAACTAGGGAGGATTCTATGAATTCTACCACAGTACAATATTGCAAGGTACACCAGGAAATAAATGTACTTGCTACTGAGTCAGGCAATAATACTACTCTACCTACGGCTCAAGTCAAACTAACTGATAGGAAGTCTAGAGTTAACACTAGAGGTCTCTTTGATCAAGGATCACAGAAAACCTTCATCACACAACAATTAGTCGAGCAGTTGAAATTAAAACCTGCCAAAAGTGTGAGACTGAATATTTCTGGGTTCTTGACTAATAGTGGACCTCGGGAATACCAAGTAGTCAAGGTGTTGGTGAGACTTGGATCTTCCACTAGTCCAATACAAGTGGTAGTAGTAGATAAACTTCCTTCAGACCTGCAGGTCACAGGACTAGCTCGCACTGCGAGATATCTCAAGCGAAACCGCGTGAGGCTAGCAGATCACAAAATAAATTCTGACTGCCTAGCAGATGTTGGTATCCTAATAGGCGCTGACTATTATTATAAATTTATAACAGGATGCACCAGACAACACGGAATGAATTTGTTGTCATCTGCTGGAGGCAAATTGCTTACTGGACGGGTGCTTTTCCAACAAAAAACAGCTTCAACCAACAAACAAACTAACAATTCAATAGTGGCGTGACTAGGCTTGGAACAGTCACCCCTACATTTCAGAGAAATATCTGAAGATAATGAGTGTGATCCACCTGTACATTGTCTATGGGATTTAGACACTTTAGGTATTGTCCCTGATAAACCAAGCCCTGATGATACGTGGTCTTACCAGCAATATCTGGATACAGTTGTCTATAAAGACAAACAATATTGGGTGAGACTACCCATGGAAGTTGAATCATCCACAACTACCAGTTAATTATTTCATGGCAGCCTCTCAGTTACAGTCTCAATTAATACGGCTGAAGAAACAGCCAGATAAATTGAACATGTACCATCAATTAATTCAACAACAACTCAATAGTAAATTTATCGAAGTTGTTGATAATGATGACCGAAAAAAGGTCACTATTTACCCCATCACGCTGTGGTGAAAGATTCATTGACAACGCAAATACGTATTGTCTTCAACTGTAGTGCTAAAGTGAAGCCAAACAGCGTGTCCTTGAATGAATGTCTCCAAATGGGACCTAGCCTAACACAAAGGCAACATAATGTATTACTACGATTCCGCACTGGTATTTTCGCTTATACTGCTGATATCAGTAAAGCTTTCCTTAGAGTAGGCTTGCAAGAGGAGGATCGTAATTACACCTAATTTCTCTGGATTAAGGACCCACTGGATCCTGACAGTGACGTCATAACCTACCGGTTTGCCTCTGTGCTCTTCGGTGCGACTTCTTCACCGTTTCTACTTCAAGCCACATTAGATACACATTTGAAAAAGTAAAATAGCCCTTATAAAACGGAGACCAGTGACAACTTGTATGTCGATAATTTCCAGGGAACTACAAATGACAAATCCAAATTGGTAGAAATCTACCATGAGGCTAACCGTGAGTTATTAGGAGCCAATATGCCACTACAATCATGGGCCTCAAACAATAAATCTTTAAACCAGATAATCGAGAAAGAATTTCTGGGTTATCAGGTGCCTAATCAATTTAAAGTTCTGGACGTGGAATGGAACATAGGTACTGATGAAATGAATGTCAAGTCGGTACAAACGAATAATTCATCCCTTACCATGAGAAAATTGCTCTCGTATGTCAGTCAACCATTTGACCCTTTGGGCTTACTTAGTCCTATATTAATAAGGGGCAAACTCCTCATGCAGGAATGCTGGCAGAAACATATGGGATGGGATGATCCGTTGCCAATTGAGTTGCAAGAGAAATGGCACATTATCACAACGGATTTAAATCAATTAGGTGTTTTGAAATTTCCTTGTAATGCTTCAGGACAAAACTTACCCACAAATTTGCACGTTTTTTGCGATGCCTCTGGCAAAGTGTATGGCGCTGCAGTCTACTTAGTCAATAGTGCACAATCAATTTTACTCACATCTAAAGCAAGAGTTGCCCCGATCAAGAAGAGATCTTTACCTCAAGTGGAGTTAACTGCATTGCTGGTGGGAGTACGATTGGCTCATTGCCTGATCAGAACACTCAATGATATCCACTTAGGTGAAATCGTAGTGTGGTCAGACAATGAGGCAGTCTTACAATGGGTAAGAAATAACAACAATAAAACTACCTACGTTAGTAATTGCGTTAGGGAAATTTATGAATTATCTGCTGGATATAAATTCAGACATGTCCCCACTAAGGACAATCCAGCAGATTACTTACCAAGAGGGTTAACCTTAAAACAACTAATCAAGTCTTTGATGTGGTTTAATGGACCTTCATGGCTTGTTAGTGGTCAGTGGCCCAAACAGAAACCACAAGTCATAGTGACCAGTATCGCTACTCCCATGAAAGACCCAGAACCTCATCGAATCTCAGCTATTAATCCTCACAACTGTTCTAACTTGAGTAAGTTATTAAGAGTGACAGCACATGTGTTTGACTTTCTTGCTACGAGAGGTATCAGGCATAAGTTTCCCAATCCTATCCTCTACTGGCTCAAACGTGCACAACAAGAGACGTATGGAAGTGAATATAAAAATCTTCCAGATAAATTAACCAAGTCTCTAGGTATCTGGTATGATACCAACACTCATAATATGCTAAGGTGTGGAGGACATCTGCTTCATGCAGAAATTAATTTGGATACAAAGAATCCGATCCTTTTACCCCGTCACTACATTATTACAAAACTTCTAGTTTTACATCATCAATATGGTACTATGCATGGTGGAGTGTTAGACACTCTCACCGACCTGAGACAGAAATATTGGCTTCCTCAAGGTCGTCAAACTGTCAAATCAATCATGAAGTTCTGTGTAATCTGCAAAAGATACGAAGCTCGAGTGTGTCCTTACCCAGGACCTCCATCACTCCCTAAGGAGAGAGTAGTCCATCTTCGTCCTTTTGAGACCACTGGTGTCGATTACACAGGAGCCTTGCTTCTCACTGGCACTCCAGATAAGATACCAGTGAAAGCTTATATTTGCCTCTTCACGTGTGCAACCACACGAGGCGTACATCTAGAAGTGACTTCTGACATGAGTGCCGAAGCCTTCATCCAAGCTTTTCGTAAATTTGCAGCTCGCAGATCCTGTCCCAAACTAATGATATCTGATAATGGTTCAAATTTTGTGGCAGGAGAAGCCTGCCTACGAGAGATATGGAATCATCCGTAAGTGCAGTCTGTCATGCAGAGACGACAATGCCACTGGAAGTTCATTGCTCCCAGAGCCCCCTGGCAAGGTGGGTTCTTCGAACGTATGATAGGGACTGTCAAGAAATGTTTAAGGAAGACCTTGCATCGACAGAAAATTAGTTTCTCTGAACTCCAAAACACTTGTCGTGGAAATTGAGGTGCGAGTAAACAATCGCCCATTAACTTACCTATCAGATGACTTCTCACAGAGAGAACCCCTGAGTCCCTCACATTTGATACATGGAGGCCTGCTGAGCCCTCTGATACCTTTGGCAGAAGAGGATCCCGTTGACCCTTCCCATGTGACTAGGAGTGACTTAGTGGAAAGTTACCAACATCTCTCGAGAGTAATTGAAAGGTGGAATGAGGTGTGGACTCGAGAGTATCTCACAGCTCTACGAGAGTACCACTATGGAGCTTCGAGCCCCTATAATAAAGTTTAACTCAAACCAGGAGACCTAGTATTGGTTGACAGTGATGGTCCCATGTCAGAATGGCCTATAGGTAAAATTGTCTCTATCCACACAGATCACCAAGGAATCCTGAGAGTAGTACGGGTTTTGTGTCGAGGCACTACTACCCTAAAAACATTAGAGAAGTTGGTACCTCTCGAATTAGCAGAACTAGAGTGTTTAACAGAACCAACTTCACCTACAGTTTCTGAGGACAACAATTCTGATCCACCGAGCACCTGCCCACCTAGAACAGCTGCTCAACAATGTAAACAGAAACTACAAGCCTATTATAGCTCTGACTCGGAGCAAATAATTTACCATCCAATTTGAGTAATCATGATGATACTGTGTTGTGATGTCAAGTAACAAATCAGTTACAAGTCACAATGACCCAAGACATTCACCTCACAGTAGATTCTCAGTTACTTAGATTGTATGATTTAATCATTAATTTGTTTGTGTAGGCTATCAACTATAACATTATTCCATCTAGAGCATCTATGAGTTTACAAAACTTTAAGACTTAGTAACATAACTGTTATACGTCATTAAGACATCAGTCTTTGAGTACATTGTAGGCTTTAGTAGTTATTAAGTTTACATGATTCACAATTCCATGTTTTACATTTAACATGAGTTCCTTTACAAGACTTAGAGTCTTGTCTGTCCTTGACAATCACGGGACATCCGTTATGTGTGTACTAACGTACTAATATACTAACATTAATATTAACTTCGGGATAGGTACGTCAGTACTCAACATTGAACTGCGACCCGAATTTCACCCCCCCCCAGAATTATGTTGGAAATTTCCAACACTAATACACTACCATTGTATTATAATACATCATTATTATATACTAATTACAGTAGTTATTAATTTCACTAACGGAAGTGTTAATATAAATTAATATTTTTTTATCTGAGCCTATTGCTAATATTCTCACGACATCGAGAGGCAGGATTGTGTCAGATAACGTACATTTAAACATATTTATTACCAATATGTTAGAGAATTGAATGTGGTTCTCTAAAATTATCAGTTTTCCGTACAATAATTAACTACGGATAATATAGCTCCCAATAATCCAAAACCGAGAATTATTAACTGAAATTATTATCAAGTAGCAGTTTCATCTGTTACGTATGAATGCTATGGAGGAGATAAATTTTCTCGCCATTTCTCGATTAACACCGTTTAACGAGAATATGATATTATTTAATTCCCTATTATTGCAACCCAGTTCTCATTAACGCATTACATCAGTAATTACACGGAAAAGAATTATCCGTGATTAGTAATTTCTGTTGTGAATGCGAGAGACGAGTTGAGCGAGGGCGGAGAGACGCAGCCATTCGCCTTTAGCTACCACGCCGTGAGGACGTGATTACTTCGCCAGCAACTACCACGCTGTGAGGATGCCAACAATTACATCGTGCATCCCGGGAGTGTCGATTACCATCAATACTACGTTAGGCCCTAGCATTTAATCGGCCTAGGAGCGTGCCATTGCTCCAGTAGCAATTTGGAATTGCTTCCGTGGAGAACCAGCAGGTTAAGTTTTTAGTATTGGTTATATTGAGTACTCTTTATATCATTTACTGTGCACTGTCCATCGTTATGCTACGCGACCTCCCCAAACAATAAGCACGCCCATAAGGAATTAAATTCATTCCTTTTATGGCATAATGCGGATATTATATAGTAGGTGTAATCAATTAGTATATTTAGTTGAAATTTCAGCTTGTGTTGTAAGCGGTCATGGCCATCATGTTCCCACGCCATGCTTGAACTCTAGTGTCGCCGCAAGTAGCAGACGATGCCATTGCACCTCTACCTCTCTGTTCACTATTACAGCTAAGCAGCTGAAATTTTTTCTATTGTTTATTTAATTGAGCAAATTCTAGATCAGTCAAAGAGATTTAGTTTATTTGATTTGAGATACTTAACAGAATATGTTAGCCTCATAAAAGTCAAATGAGAATAATTGCTCAGTTTATCAACATATAATCTTTTTACCATTAATCAATTTATCTAATGTTTCTTAATAGTATTTAGTAGAATTACTAATTTTTATTCGAGGAAGAACCAGCCTCGATGAAGCGTACTGGGAGTAGATTACTTCTGGTATTAACCCCTAATTTTGTGAAGGAGGGGAAGTTTATTCTCAAACATGAATATTATACAGTCTATAGAAGTTTAAAGAATAATCTTTAATAGTTTCTTATCCATAGGCACTGGTATTTCAGTCCTTATCATTTAACTTTATCTGTTTCCTTTTTCAGTCAAAATAGGGTGGTCCTTCGATTAATTTAAATTAATCTATTAATTAAATATCAATCAATTAATAGAGAGTAAGCTATCTTCCCAACAGTGGCTGCAATGTTTGTTGTGGCCTTGTGTATGGTTATTAACTTGACAAAGTGTTGTAACTATGATTTTATTGCATCTTCATAATCTGCATTTTCTTGTACTACAGCTTCCATTGCATCTTCGTCAATGTTAGTAGCAGTAAGAACATCCTGATATTTCAGGATTTGCATTTGTACATGCTGAAATTTGCTCTCTGCAACCTTATGATAGCCTTCCAGTTCTACATAATCAACTAGAGTTTGATTACATAAATCATCGCATTTTTGGATCTGTTGGGTTAAATGATCCTTTATAACTGCGAGAGTTGGTTTTTACATTTTTTGCATTAGACATGATGGCTGTATTTGCTAGCTGTGTTGCAATTATTCTTGTGCTAAGCCTTGTTATACTTTGATTTGGACTGTTACTAGCACTTGAGCTAGTAGAGCTACTAGTTTCAGAACTAGAGCTGTTTATCATTTAAAATACAGATTATATAATCATACACACTATAATTTGAGTGGTAACCTTGTATCTATGCTGGATTTACCTCAAGTTAGCCCCTCAAAATTACTCTTAGTTGGTACTGAGACACAGGTTAATACTCAAAGGTGAAATGATTATAGTTAAATTATTACTATAGTTATGGTAATATTATGTAGACAACACAACTCAGGTTGCCTTGAGTAACTGCATAAAATATGTGCTTGCTAGGTTGTAATATAGGTTCAACTCTAGACAAGTGTAAATTCTTACCCTTACACCATGTTATCACAATAAATTAGACTAGATTGCTGTACAACACCAGCCTAAAATGTCCTACCCTTGTGCAAGAACTGGTTGTAAATAATGTGACATGTAGTAATTGTTACAGGAATGGTGCAATATTAAATATTATGTAATGTTTATATAAACACTTAAAATTAAATATACATATATGAGTAAATTAATTAGCCTCATATAAACCTCTTGTAATGATAAAGCACAATTATTCTTTTGGTTTAGGCCTACCAACAATAATAGTGCTTGTTGTAAGTTCTGTTCACTTGTTAGCAGAGATTGAAAAAGTTAGCAAGAAAATTGTAGAGCAGTGTCTTCCTGCTAATCCGGTTCAAAGGATCATAATTTATGTGGGAAAATCCTAGCAGTTTTTAATTTATTTCCTTTAAATGAAATATTAAATGTTTACTTTAATTTATTTTTCAGTTGCATTTAATATTATATTATTTTTCTTCTATGCTAGTTCTTAGTTCTTAGTTAGTGGACTGTATATATTCTAATTCTGCTTGCTAGAACTTATCTCACACAATGGGAGGGACAAATGCAACTTGCACTGCCGTATGAAAATGGTACAAGCAGAATTTGTTTACCTTATTATTACAAATATAAAAAATAAGTCATACCACCTATGGTGGTCCAATGTACTGTTCTTATATTTAATTTAATTCTGTATACTACTCTATCTACAGTATTAAACAAAAGAGGAGCCTTAGCTGATACTGTAGATGGGGCCTGCTAAGGCTGTGTAATGGTAGCATCAGATTAGGGTGTGGCCCTGTGCCTCAGAGTGCCTGGTAATGGCGGCTATCTTGAAGCCTGAAAGGCTTGATGTACAGCAGAATGAAACACTTATATTGAGGGCCAACTGTCTCCTTCAGTAATTTCCCTCACAACTACCAGTTGGGATGTTTAGCCTTATTAAAAGCACACCAACTTTTTAAGGTACAGGTATGATTTGTAATAAGAGGGATGTATAAGGTAGATTACGTATGTGTTAGGGATTTTAATTCCACAGTATAACCATCTAACAAATTTATGTTATAAAATGGCCACAATATACGCAAAAATACTTCGTATGATGGATACTGAGGTTCCTGTGGTTGTAGATGTGCTGTTGTGGTTGTTGCTCGCTTGTTGACACGTAATCTGGGTGTCTATCGAGTTATACCAGCTTGTATGGAAAGAGCCACCTCTGCAGCGTGTTGTTTTGTTATGATTCTGTCTGTGGTGTACGTGACTACACCTCTAGGGAAGACGTCCTAAAATATTTGGTGGTTCTATTTATGATTATGGAATAGAGTTAAGCTATATTCCTGGTGTTGGAAATTATATACAGTCCTAGTGAACACTTTTTTATTAAGTTTAAATACTAGAATAAGGTTTAAAAAGAGATGAGATATATAAATATATGTCTTGTTGGATGACGTCACAGAATACCCGTTCTGTTTATCTTTAATGTGTAACTTATGTTATTATGTGTGTCAGGAGAATGGCCTGATTATGGGACGGACATAAGCTGGTCGCGGTCAGCCAAAATTAAATGCTTTAACATATATTAGGATTTATAGAAACCCTCCATACGATTTCCATTTAATTAAGTGTAAAATATATGGTGTTTTTTCCAATATAGGAAAGGTTGCTGTAGCTCAGCAACGCACATGCCTTGCTGAGCCACAGCAACTCGTAGCCAATGTATATATATATATATATATATATATATATATATATATATATATATATATATATATATATATATATATATATATATATATATATATATATATATATATATATATATATATATATATATATATATGTCGTACCTAGTAGCCAGAACGCACTTCTCAGCCTACTATGCAAGGCCCGATTTGAATAATAAGCCAAGTTTTCATGAATTAATTGTTTTTCGACTACCTAACCTACCTAACCTAACCTAACCTAACTTTTTCTGCTACCTAACCTAACCTAACCTATAAAAATAGGTTAGGTTAGGTTAGGTAGGGTTGGTTAGGTTCGGTCATATATCTACGTTAATTTTAACTCCAATAAAAAAAATTGACCTCAAACATGATGAAATGGGCAGCTTTATCATTTCATAAGAAAAAAATATGAGAAAATATATTAATTCAGGAAAACTTGGCTTATTAGGCAAATCGGGCCTTGCAAAGTAGGCTGAGAAATGCGTTCTGGCTACTAGGTACGACATATATATATATATATATATATATATATATATATATATATATATATATATATATATATATATATATATATATATATATATTAGTATATTTTGGTAGCCGTCTTTCCTGTAGACATATATTATTAAATATGACCGAAAAAGTAAGATTAATAATTCTAACACGAATTTTCTCAATCTTTCGTACATTTCTTTTCACTGTTGGAGGTAAATCAAAAATCAATTCTCCAAAATTCATTTTTATTTATAGTCTGACGCGACACGAGCGCGTTTCGTAAAACTTATTACATTTTCAAAGACTTTAGTTTACAAATACACAACTGAATAGAACTTACGCATCTCCGATTTTATATCTACATTTGAGTGAGGTGGATGGGGTGAGGTGGCATTAATAGGGTATTAATTTCATCAACACAAGACAGAACAAGAGGTGGCATTAATAGGGTATTAATTTCATCAACACAAGACAGAACAAGAGGTGGCATTAATAGGGTATTAATTTCATCAACACAAGACAGAACACGAAACAATGGGTATTGAATAGAAGTGTTTGTAGAAAGCCTATTGGTCCATATTTCTTGATGCTTCTATATTGGAGCGGAGTCTTGAGGTGGGTAGAATATAGTTGTGCATTAATGTGTTACCCATATGCGTATGTGGAACCCATACTCCCAGTTGCGTTGCTCCTGGGAGTATGGGTTCGAGTTACTTCTGGGGTTTGAGTTTTCAGTCGCATATAGTCCTGGGGACCATTCAGGCTTGTTTGCATATATGTATATATATATATATATATATATATATATATATATATATATATATATATATATATATATATATATATATATATACATATATATATATATATATATATATATATATATATATATATATATATATATATACATATATATATATATATATATATATATATATATATATATACATATATATATATATATATATATATATATATATATATATATATATATATATATATATATATATATATATATATATATACATATATATATATATATATATATATATATATATATATATATATATATATATATATATATATATATATATATATATATATATATATATATATATATATATATATATATTGGCCACGCATTGCTGTGGCTCAGCAAGGCATGTGCTTTGGTGAGCTACAGCAACCTTCCCTCTGTTGGAAACACACCATATATTTTGCACTTTATTAAATGGAAATCGTATGGAGGGTTTCTATAAATGCTAATATATATTAAAGCATTTAATTTTGGCTGACCGCGACCAGTTTATGTCCGTCCCATAATCAGGCTATTCTCCTTGCAAAGTTCAGTGAAGTTAGGCCCCAAGCATTTGGCCGGTATCTTTGGGCAGACAACATACATTCTCTATTAAAGATATAAATAGTGATATTCTTATAAATAAAATTGTTTGGTTCCTACCAATGATAAATCGGCAGCGTTGCTTCATGGAAAACTTCAGATATTTTTGGATTTGGGTTGTTACTAGGACAGAACCTAATCTTAGCACTTATTTATAGCACTTTAGCTGCCTGTGCTAGGGGATGTTAGGGTGGGCTGTAGAGATGTGGACATTTTCCAATAAATTATATAGCTACTAATTGCATATATTTTGGGTTATGTATAATGCGTGTTATGGTCAAATGACTGCTTGGAGAGGTTTGTGTGATCACATTGGACCCTTAAAGGAAAAAATAGCAATACTGCAAACTTGTGAGGGCAATGAAGGGATACGTCAGTTCAGGTAGTGTCTAACCATCCTTAGAACATTTTTGCTAATCTCCAAGCATGACATTGACCCCCATTTACTTACTGAAACCTTTACTTGAGCATATTCTGAACAGACTTAGAGGTTTCCGTTGGTGGTGTCTTTACTCTGTCCTTATTGTGACCTACTCATTAAACGCTGTCATTATATTTCAGGCGTACATCTCGTGCGTGTTGGGTGTGCATATGGTGGGTTACATCATAGTATGTTTTGGTGCAAGTTCGGCTGTGTGCGCGTTGGGGATGAGCCTCCTAGTGAAGGTGTTGGGTCTAGTGACAGTATTCACCTTGGGGTTCCTCATCAACTTGGGCCTCATCCTCGTCATGATCTTCTGGGTACCACAACCCGACGACATGATTTGGTTCTTCATCATAGGTGGCATCTGGGGATTGTCTGATGCTATCTGGCAGACGCAGGTTACTGGTATGACCAAAGGACATCTGTTTATAACTTTTCTTCATAATCATTTTTGTCAGTAAAAAATAACATTTGCAGTACAATACAAAAAAGGATAGGGATGAATTCTTCAACCTATTGTTTTATCTGTCACAGCTTGTGAGTAAACATTTCTGCCCGAAACGCTTTGCGTAATAGTGGCTTTAGGCATTGTATGTACTAGCTCCTATCTATAAAGCCAACAAACTTTGTAAAATCTCTTTATGTATGTACCTTTGCCTAAATAAAAATTATTATTATTATTATTATTATTATTATTATTATTTGTCCTAACTTCCACCCTCAGTGCTGTATGCCGTGGTCTTCCCTAAGCAGATGGATGAGGCCTTCACCAACTCCGTCCTATGGATGTGTTTTGGCTATAGTGCCTCCTATGCCAGTAGCAGTGTCCTCTGCCTCAATTCCAAGGTGATCATTTTCATCATCCTTCTCGTGTTGGGCATCCTCGGGTACTATGCCATAGAAACAATAGAGAAGATGGGAGGCCTCAAGAAGACAGCGGATGGTAATGTGATACCACTTGACCGTCTCATTGCCAGAGCTTTCTGAGAAACCACTTGACACTTCTGTTTCTCCAGTGTTGAAATAATGTTGAATTATTATTTTGGACAGGTGATTTGGTTGCATTATTGTTTTGGTGACTTTAGTCATTGTTCTTGTTTTACTTAGGAATCCTCCAGTGTCCTTGTATCTTATGTATATATGCATGCACACATGTATGTATGTATTGTAACAACCAGGAAAATCCTCTCTCTCTCTCTCTCTCTCTCTCTCTCTCTCTCTCTCTCTCTCTCTCTCTCTCTCTCTCTCTCTCTCTCTCTCTCTCTCTCTCTCTCTCTCTCTCTCTCTCTCTCTCTCTCTCTGTCTCTCTCTCTCTCTCTCTCTCTCTCTCTCTCTCTCTCTCTCTCTCTCTCTCTCTCTCTCTCTCTCTCTCTCTCTCTCTCTCTCTCTCTCTCTCTCTCTCTTGTTCTCTCTCTCTCTCTCTCTCTCTCTCTCTCTCTCTCTCTCTCTCTCTCTCTCTCTCTCTCTCTCTCTCTCTCTCTCTCTCTCTCTCTCTCTCTCTCTCTCTCTCTCTCTCTTTCTCTCTCTCATTCTCTCTCTCTCTCTCTCTCTCTCATTCTCTCTCTCATTCTCTCTCTCTCTCTCTCTCTCTCTCTCTCTCTCTCTCTCTCTCTCTCTCTCTCTCTCTCTCTCTCTCTCTCTCTCTCTCTCTCTCTCTCTCTCTCTCTCTCTCTCTCTCTCTCTCTCTCATTCTCTCTCTCATTCTCTCTCTCATTCTCCCATTGAAGTCAGAATATCCTTGTGCTCTCAAGCAGTGAACAACTAACTGATATACGCTGTGTATCAGGTGGATGTTTCTCAGCTAGCGCCATATTCTCAGCACCTGATTATTTTTCACTGTGTATTTATATTATTGTAGAGTAACTTCATCCCTATTATTCATTTATGTTATATTTTTTTGACTTGTTTGTTTACACTGTACATTGCCAAGGGATTTTCTTTGTTTATAATTTGTTTTCTATATTAATTAAAGTTTCATTGTTCATACTATGTGTTTTGCGTGTCTTCCCTTACTTTACCACAGATAAACAGGCAAGCAGTCTTATCTTTTTTTTGTAAGTGTGACTAGGCATTGACACCTGCCATTGGAGGACTGCCGAACATCTACACTCCTACACTTTCCCGTCATATTTAATGGGGGCCTGTCCTAGGAGCTTCACTCAGGTACTAGTACCAGAACGTCAATTTGTGGTAAGCGTACTTGGCTTTGATACAGTTGCTTTTCAATAATTTCATTATTTTTAATATTTATATGGTGCTGTGTGTATTGTGCATTCCGAGAGTAGCATATTGTGAGTGTTGGATAACTTTGGATTACGTGGTGACTGGGGCCTCAGTCATTCTCTTAATTGGTCATCCCTCCCTCCGTGTTATTACTCGTGTTTTCCACCTTTTGTCCCTAGGATATTTCTCAATCTCAGACAGATCATCATTTTGGGTACCCTGGTACTTTGGTTTGTCTTCGGGTCAAAGCACCCTATCTTCTGCAATCCGACCGAAGGAGGATAAAGAGGGCCATAGTTCCTCTAGCACGGACTACGTTGCTGAGTTGGGACCTCAACAGCAGTTCTCTTCACCAGTTGATACTCGCACCCCTACACGTCGGTCAGAGATGATGATATTTACTTAGGTAGGGAATTAGCTTTCTTTTTTCAGAGCACAAAGTTCGCTAATTCTGTAAGTATCATATTTCATTAGTTGGAAAACCCTTGCTTCTGTCCTATAGAGTCTCGGCAAGGTATGCCTACATTCTTGGACTACCTTATTCACTTTTGGAACAATTAAATGTTTCATTTGTTTTAGAAACTCAGTTTCATTTATTTAGTAGGATTTTCTTGCCCTTATTCTCTTACATTGAGTACCGGGTACAAGATTTCCTGCGATTTTGATTGACTAATCATTTGCTATTCTAAAATTAACATTAATTGTTAAATATAAAATTCCACGGGATAGTTACCAGTTGCCACGTTATCCTGTTACTGACACTTACCATATCACAAGTATTCTTTGTACATTTATTTGCTATTTTTCACCGTGTTTCGTCTCCAAGCTTTTCGTAACGATCCAGCAGGTGAAATAGGGAACTTATGTCGTGCCAAAAAGATCGAATTTCAAACTCTTGCATACGAGTATCAACTAGATGTTCCCCATGGAGCCAACAAAAATGAATTGCACAATTTAATAATGGATCACCTCTTAGACGAAGGGAAGATTGATTCTGAAACTCACGAAAATTACTCTATTGCAGATAAACATGCTCTGACAACTATGAAACTCAAGCTCGAACTTGCAAAGCTCGAGCGAGAGCAACAAAAAGAAGTCCATCAACAACAAAAAGCAGCTCTACAAATGAGGAAAGAAGAAGCTGCAATCAGGAAAGAAGAACAAGAACATGAGGCTGCCATAAAGAAAGAACAACAAGAATGCGAGGTGGCCCTAAAGGAGCGTGAGCTGGCCCTATTCAGAGAGCGTGAGAGAGTAAAGCTTGAAGCAAAACAACGTGACCTGGAAATCCAACGGGAGTACAGTAAACAGCAAGCTGACAGTGCTCTCGAATACCGGCGACAAGAACTCGCGTTGGAAACTACACACCACACTCAGCGCCAACAAGCTACAGCTAGTCTTCCCGTAAGTTTCAATGTCTCCCATGTAAGTAAGTTAATGCGACCATTCGTTGAGACAGAGATTGATGTCTTTTTCACCACTTTTGAGACCCTAGCTAAAAACCTTAGCTGGCCTGCAGATCAATGGTCTACCCTTTTCAGAGTGCATCTCACAGCTGCGGTTACTCTCAGTACCTTAGCGTCTGATAATGACTACCAGACCCTGAAGCAAGCAGTTTTGGACGCCTACCTTCTCTCCACCGAAAGCTACAGACGAAAATTCCGTGACTATCTAAAGGCAAGTACCACCACCTTTCTAGAATTTGCCAATACCAAGAAAAGATATTTCATGAAATGGCTGGAAGCAGCACATGTCTCTACATTTTTAGAACTCGTCAACGTCATGCTAGTTGAGGAATTCTTGAGACGTGTTCCCCCTTCCGTCCATTTATATTTAGCAGATAAAGAAGAAACCGACTACATCAAATGTGCTAAGTCGGCTGACACCTACAGCCTCATCCACCGGCTAACACCACCTCCCAGTAAGAAGTCTTGGTACAGTTACGATAAAGTGAGTACCGATCAAGCAAGCTCTCAATTGTATTGTAAGTATTGCAAACTCTATGGACATACCATAGATAGATGTGGGAAGGCCCAATACAAAGGCAATGAAACTCCTAAACCCAAACCGACTCCTCCTAACTCCGGTAAGCCTGTGATGAATGTTGGTGTTCCTGTTAATGATCTTTCTCTCTTCAGCAAAAACCTGTATCCTGGAACTGTCTCTGCCAACGGTACAGATTCGGAGGGACGTTTCAAATTGAAGATCTTGAGGGACACAGCGGCTCTTCAATCCATAATATTGAAATCAGCTGTGCCTGACATCACCTACACCGGGGAAATTGTCCTTATCACTGACCTCACTGCTACCACTCCGTATCCACTCGCCAGAGTCCACCTGGATTGTCCTTTTGTGACCGGTGAAGTCCAAGTCGCCATCAGGGAATAGCCTTTTCCCATGTCTGGAGTACAACTTCTCCTGGGCAACGACTTGGCAGAAGATCTGCAACCGTCCAACCTGATCATCATGGATAAACCCCAGGTGTGTAACTCTGTAGTGGACAATCCCATCTTTAAGTATGTTTCAGCAGAGGTCCAAGAAAGTGATGAAGTTTCTCCTCCGGTTTTGGTGACCACCCGTGCACAAGCTGCACGACCGCAACCAGCTGACTCTACTGCAACCGCTGTCCCTCAAGACCCTCAGAATCTACCACCTAATCTTACTAGTTTGGAGTTCCGTAAGTTACAGAGGGAAGATCAATCATTAACACCATTATTCTTCCAGGCTGAGACTCAACCTGACAGTATCCCTGGGTTCTTCCTAGAGAATCAGTTGCTCTACCGCAGGTACAGACCCAGTAAGCTGCAGGAGGACGACGATATGGCAAATGTCGAACAACTAGTGGTTCCCACCAGCCTACGGCCCGACATTCTACACCTGGCCCACGGAGCTCTTTCTCACTATGGTTTTAACAAAACCTACCACGGAATCAGACAAGACTACTACTGGCCAGGTATGGTTAAAGACGTCAAAGTTACGTGCAACAGTGTCATACATGTCAGATGGCAGGTAAACCTAACATCTCTATTCCCCAGGCCCCATTGACTCCTATCCAGGTGCCTGCGGAACCTTTCCACAGACTCATCATAGACTGTGTTGGTCCTTTACCCCGGACCAGTTCTGGCAACGACTATATACTAACTATCCTGTGTCCTACCACCAGATTCCCCATAGCAGTTCCAGTAAAGAACATTACGGCTGCTACTGTGGTGAAACAACTAATGAAGATCTTCACCCAGTATGGATTTCCAATAGAGATTCAAAGTGACTGTGGCACCAACTTCACCAGTGATCTCTTCAAGAAGACACTGGAGGAGTTCAACATCACACAGGTACTGTCCAGCCCCTATCATCCTGCTTCACAGGGTTCTCTTGAACGTAGTCATCAGACTATTAAAGCACTCCTAAAGAAATTTTGTAATGAACCCTTGAAGGTCTGGGATAAACAACTTGACCTTATTATGTGCATTTTCATAAGTCTCCCCAATGAGTCTCTAGGAGTATCTCCTTATGAGATGCTCTACGGGCGTAAGTGCCGTACTCCTCTCAAAGCTTTCAAAGACTCTCTATGTAATGCCACCTTCAGTGACCCTCAGAATGTGCCCCAGTTTCTTCAAAACTTAAAACACATTCTAGAGAAAGTACGTAAATTTGCTAATGACAATCTATTGAAAGCTCAGGAGAGGATGAAGACTCATTTTGACCAACGCAGCAAACTAAGGAAATTTAAACCAGGAGACTTCGTGTTGGCATATTTTCCTATCCCAGGTTCTCCATTGCAAAACAAGTTTTCAGGACCTTACCGCATCAAGGAATGCAGAAACAATCACAACTACGTTCTTGAGGCTCCAGATAGGCGGCAGAAGACCCAGTTGTGCCACGTTAACCTCCTGAAGCAGTATCAAGGTACTCCCCCTACTGTGTTGGTATCATTATCCACCTTTAAAGGTCCATAACTCCACAGTGAGACCTTCCCTGCTTCTCCTCCCGAAAGCACTAACACTGAGTCAGTGCCTTCCAACTCGGAAATCCTTAATGATCTTCATACCTATTTTCAGGACAGTAATATCATCAGAATCTTCAATGAACATCAGAAGTTGTTCAGTGATGATCCACAGGAGTGTAATGTGGTTCAGCACGACATCCAGCTACTCCCTGACACCCGACCGATTTGTCAACCTTTCTACAGTATCAGCCCAAGCAAAAAGGAAGTCATACGTGCTGAGATACAGTACCTCCTGGATCATGGGCTGGCCACCCCTTGTGAGTCCCCTTGGACCTCACCCTGCATCTTGGTGCCGAAACTGCAAAGTAAAGTGAGGTTGTGTACCGATTACCGGAAATTGAATATTGTGACTATCAAGGATGCTTATCCATTACCTAGAATAGATGACATCCTTGACGCCATTGGTAATGCTCGGTATCTATCAAAGTTACACTTACTCAAGGGATAATACCAAGTGTGTTTGACGGAGCGAGCTAAGGAAATATCTGCCTTCACCACTCCTTTAAGCCTTTACAGATACGAACGCCTTCCATTTGGACTATGTAATACCCCAGCCACCTTCCAGCGAGCTGTCAACTGCGTCATCCAGGGCTTAGATAACACCTACGCCTACTTGGATGACATCGTTGTGGCAACCAATACCTGAAGCAAACATCTGCTCCAGCTGCAACGATTGTTTGCCAAGCTCCTGACAGCCGGCCTCACCATCAACTTGGGCAAGTCCACCTTTGCTAAAGGTAAAGTGCGTTATCTTGGTCATGAGATAGGGAGTGGCAGCATAGCTCCGTTAAACATACATACCCAAGCCATCCAGCATTACCCACAGCCTACCACCAGGAAGCAGCTCCTGCGCTTCCTTGGTCTTGCCTCCTACTACCGTAGGTTTCTGAAGAATTTTAGTACGGTGGCGACACCATTGATCACTTTAACCAGCCCCAAGCAACAGTATCATTGGACCATTCAGCAAACCATTGCTTTTGAACAACTTAAATTCCTGCTCTGTTCTATTCCTATTCTCGCCTCGCCAGATATCACGAAGCCTTTCATCCTCCATGTCGACGCCAGTGGTACCGGCATCGGGGGTGTCCTGATGCTACAACGAGGCGGGGATGTTCTACCTGTTAGCTACTACAGCTACAAGTTAAAACCACACCAGATGAATTACAGGACGATCGAAAAGGAGCTGCTCTCCATCGTCCTGAACTTGCAGCACTTTGAATCATACCTGCAAGGTGCTCGGTCTACCACCATCTACTCGGACCACAATCCCCTACGCTTCTTGCAGCAAGCCCAATTCACCAATCAACATCTTCTTCGATGGGCTTTATATCTGCAGAATTTCAACCTGGAGATCTTTTAAATCAAAGGTTCTGACAACATCATAGTAAACGCCCTCTCCAGAGTCTGTGAGGTAGAGACAGCTCCACCTACCACTCTACCACCTGAAGACGTAACTTCACAAGTAAGCGCAGGCTTCAGGAGAGAGTTGTGACGATTATCTCTTTCAAGAGAGATTGAGCCTGCTCTTCTTTACATCAAGTTACATATATTATACAACAATAAGATGCTACCTTCAAGATACGTCTACTAGTAGCATAAAAACGTTTTGACCAGGAGGAAAACGTACCCAAGACTCACCCCCTGCTCCACACTCCCTCCACGCCGGCTCGTTATCAACCAGCCAACTTCCCTTCCCAGCCTGCCTGCTCCTGATTGGTGACTCGCCGACTGCACACCTGCACTTCTGCACCTCGGCGCCCTCTACCCGAGTCGATGTCTGGGCTTGAACCAGCCATTGAAGTCAGAATATCCTTGTGCTCTCAAGCAGTGAACAATTAACTGATACACGCTGTGTATCAGGTGGATGTTTCTCAGCTAGCGCCATATTCTCAGCACCTGATTATTTTTCACTGTGTATTTATATCATTGTAGAGTAACATCATCCCTATTATTCATTTATGTTATATTTTTTGACTTGTTTGTTTGCACTGTGCATTGCCAAGGGATTTTCTTTGTTTATAATTTGTTTTCTATATTAATTAAAGTTTCATTGTTCATACTATGTGTTTTGCGTGTCTTCCCTTACTTTACCACAGATAAACAGGCAAGCAGTCTTATCTTTTTTTTTTTGTAAGTGTGACTAGGCATTGACACCTGCCATTGGAGGACTGCCGAACATCTACACTCCTACACTTTCCCGTCACACCATATATACCTTATTGTAGAGGGATAGAATTTAGAGTGCCTGGAGAGTGAAGGACTGGAGGGCTGTGCCATCAAGAGCATGGTTGACTCGCAGTGAATCTCCAGCTGGTTGAGAGGTCGTGGTTCAAAGTAACGTGAGATATCTCTGATGTATTGTCCATGTCAGAATTACTTACAATCTGCCAGTGTAGACAGGAGTAGCTTAAGGATTTTGTTGAATATCATAATTTTGATTCAAAAAATCTTATTAATTTTCCATCTTCGTGTGTCTCTGGTTTTCCCTCCAGTGTATGCCATCAAGGACGCTGAACATCCTTGAAGAACCTTCCAAAATTCCCCAATATTAAATGGTTTACCCACTGGACTGCGCTGGCCAATAATACTCGTGGCAGACAAAGCACAGGTCGAGAAAACATGAAATTAAGATTAGGTACATACTAGAGCTTAGTCATCTGACGTATTAAGAACTGTTGAGGGCCACTTGGCTAACAACACTACAAACCAAGCAGGACAGGGCAGATCTCAACGAAACTTTTAAAATACTTAACAATTTGGAGGATGTCGGTCCAGACATTATCTTCAATAGGTCAAATGTATCGTAAACAAGGAGCAACGGGATCATGTTCAACAAAGCACAATGTAGAACAGAAAACAGGAGATGCTTTTTCACCCAGATAAATGTAAACCCGTGTAACCGCCTACCTGCCGAATCCGTAAATGCCAAAACTCTGCTGGGTTTTAAAATTCAGCTGGAAAAAGATCGTCAGGGCCTTTGAGGGGGGGGGGGCCTTTGACAAACTACCGGCTTCCTGTCCTCATCGAGGCCACTAGTATTAGTGGCCCGCAGGTAAAAATTTAGGTATATATATATATGTATATATATATATATATATATATATATATATATATATATATGTATATATATATATATATATATATATATATATATATATATATATATATATATATGTCGTACCTAGTAGCCAGAATGGACTTCTCAGCCTACTATGCAAGGCCCGATTTGCCTAATAAGCCAAGTTTTCCTGAATTAATATATTTTCTCTAATTTTTTTCTTATGAAATGATAAAGCTATCCATTTCATTATGCATGAGGTTAATTTTTTTTTAATTGAGTTAAAATTAAAGTAGATATATGACCGAACCTAACCAACCCTACCTAACCTAACCTAAACTATCTTTATAAGTTAGGTTAGGTTATGTCGCCGAAAAAGTTAGGTTAGGTTAGGTTAGGTAGGTTAGGTAGTCGAAAAAACATTAATTCATGAAAACTTGGCTTATTAGGCAAATCGAGCCTTGCATAGTAGGCCGAGAAGTGTGTTCTGGCTACTAGGTACGACATATATATATATATATATATATATATATATATATATATATATATATATATATATATATATATATATATATATATATATATATATATATATATATATATATATATATATATATATATATATGTCGTACCTAGTAGCTAGAACGCACTTCTCAGCCTACGTTGCAAGGCCCGATTTGCCTAATAAGCCAAGTTTTCCTGAATTAATATATTTTCTCTAATTTTTTTCTTATGAAATGATAAAGCTACCCATTTCATTATGCATGAGGTCAATTTTTTTTATTGGAGTTAAAATTAACGTAGATATATGACCGAACCTAACCAACCCTACGTAACCTAACCTAATCTATCTTTATAGGTTAGGTTAGGTTAGGTAGCCGAAAAAGTTAAGTTAGGTTAGGTTAGGTAGGTTAGGTAGTGGAAAAAAAACATTAATTCATGAAAACTTGGCTTATTAGGCAAATCGGGCCTTGCATAGTAGGCTGAGAAGTGCGTTCTGGCTACTAGGTAGCCAGTAGCCAGAACGCACTTCTCAGCCTACTATTCAAGGCCCGATTTGCCTAATAAGCCAAGTTTTCCTGAATTAATATATTTACTATAATTTTTTTCTTATGAAATGATAAAGCAACCCTTTTCTCTATGTATGAGGTCACTTTTTTTTTATTGGAGTTAAAATTAACGTAGATATATGACCGAACCTAACCAACCCTACCTAACCTAACCTAACCTATATTTATAGGTAAGGTTAGGTTAGGTAGCCAAAAAAGCTAGGTTAGGTTAGGTTAGGTAGGTTAGGTAGACGAAAAAACATTAATTCATGAAAACTTGGCTTATTAGGCAAATCTGGCCTTGAATAGTAGGCTGAGAAGTGCGTTCTGGCTATTAGGTACGACATATATATATATATATATATATATATATATATATATATATATATATATATATATATATATATATATATTATTAAATATGACCGAAAAAGTAAGATTAATAATTCTAACACGAATTTTCTCGATCTTTCTCCAGACACAAAGCAGAACGCTTTAAAAGAGACCAACGTCGTCTATGCCTTCAAATGCCCTCTTGGGGACTGTAAGCTCCAAAAAAACCCAGTATATAGGCAAGACAACAACATCTCTTTCTAGGCGTTTAACGATGAATAAGCAACAGGGCTCCATTAAGGAACATATAATCTCTTCCCACAACCAAACCATCGCCAGAGAAATCCTAGTAAACAACACAGAAATCATCGATAGATACAGCGATAGCAGGCGGCTTGACGTTTGCGAGGCACTACACATTAAGAAGTCAACACCAACAATCAACAGCCAATTAATGCACAACTATATTCTACCCACCTCAAGACTCCGCTCCAATATAGAAGCATCAAGAAATATGGACCAATAGGCTTTCTACAATCACTTCCATTCAATACCCATTGTTTCGTGTTCTGTCTTGTGTTGATGAATTTAATACCCTATTAATACCACCTCACCCCATCCACCTCGCTCAAATATAGATATAAACAAATCGAAGATGTGTAAGTTCTATTCAGTTGTGTATGTGTAAACTAAAGTCTTTGAAAATGTAATAAGTTTTACGAAACGCGCTCAAGTGTCGCGTCAGACTAGAAATAAAAATGAATTTTGGAGAATTGATTTTTGAATTACCACCAACAGTGAAAAGAAACATACGAAAGATCGAGAAAATTCGTGTTAGAATAATTAATCTTACTTTTTCGGTCATATTTAATAATATATGTCTACAGGAAAGACTGCTACCAAAATATACGAATATATATATATATATATATATATATATATATATATATATATATATATATATATATATATATATATATATATATATATATATATGTATATATATATAGATATATATATAGATATATATAAGCTTAAATCTTAAAACTGCACATAGAACACATTTTGTCTCATATATATAATGATAATCATTCATTTGATGTTGTTAAAAAACTTAAGTTTCTCCTATATGGCTGCTCTAAACGTTCAGACATTGGATGGTGATGTTGCCAAACAATATTCCTCATTTCTTATAAAGGCCGTACAAGTTAAGTGAAAAATTTATGATTTTTTCCAAGATGAGGGATGTTTATTGGAGGCCTGAAGATGCAAATGTAAGCCCTGTGTATGTGGAGGACTATTTTAAATATTTTAAATCTGCAAATCTTATAGATATGATTTAGGCTCTCCAGGCAGTTAGACCAAAATCATATATATATATGATTTATATATGATTATTTCATAATGGCCATCTCATTGACCCTCCAAATGTTAATGAAATGACCAGTTAAAAAGAGGAACTAGGAAGTACCTAATTAATTTTAGGTAACTAATTTTCCTCGCCTTTACTAATCCTGCTTATCATGCCAACCAGTGTTTTTCTGTTATTGTGAACCTTAATTTGATTACCCTTTTACATTTTTACCAACTTACTAATTTTGGCCACTAAAAGCTTCTTGGACCAAGGGCAAATTGCTTAGTGACATTTTATTTCCAATACATACTGCCAAAGTTACTGTACTTTACGTAGTAAAGTGTTCAATTTGAAATCATTTGCAATACAATACAAATGATTTTTAATACCATTCGATACCATAATACCATTTTTATTGTAGTATTTTTCGAAAATACAATAAAAAAGCGAGTTAAAGAATGCTGACATAACGTTGACAATCACAACAACAGTCATCATCGGAACGTTCTGTTGTTTTGAGCAAATTACGGCTGTAAGCACCACAAGAACAATAATGGTTAACATATATATACTGATATTAAATATTCCTGGCTCAAAATATCATAATTATTGCATATCGTTTTGTTTTAAATCTCATCTACAGTTATAAAATAAATCACCATGATGACTATCTTCTATCTTGAGGTTATCTTGAGATGATTTCGGGGCTTTTTGTTAGTGTCCCCGCGGCCCGGTCCTCGACCAGGCCTCCTAAGTACAACTAAACCACAACTCAGAAGATAGAGAAGCGATGACATTTCGGTCCGTCCTGGACCATCACCAAGTAGTGTGATTTGATTATTTACATTCATCCTATTCTTACCTAACTCTTACATTCCTCCTTTTCTTACCTTCTCTTACATTCATCCTATCCATACCTTATTCTTACCTTCTCTTACCTGCTCCTCACCTCGTATCTTACTCTTTTACCATATATTTGCTTCCTCTCTTCTAACTCACGAGTTATGCATGCTTGTGCCACCTCTTGGGTGGCTTAATCTTCATCAATCAATCATCTCTTCTAACACACGACTTAATAATGGTCCAGGACGGACTGAAACAACGTCGGTTCTCCATCTTCCGAGTTGTGTTTTGGTTATCATTTCTTCAGCCACATTATTGTGACTCATCGTCTGCATAAATCACAATTTTCTGAGCTTTAAGGAAACACGCCATATATGGGGGACTTTTAACAGTACAATTTTTTTTTTGTATAAAGTACATTTACAAATATTTTAATATTATAGCTTAAGTAACTTGCAGAAAATCTAGAATAAAGTTACAAGTAAACTTAAGTAAAATAGATTTATAACAGATATGATAACTAATATATATAAGTAGGTTACTTACATAAAGAACACAATAGTAAGTAACATGAAGTAAATAACAAAAGCAACAAAGTATGTACCATACAGTAACAAAATTAAGTAACATAAGTTAAGAAAGAAAGTAAGTACATAAGTAACATAAAGTAATTTACCAAAAGTAACTATTTAAATAGTTACAAGTAAGAGAACCAATTTATTACTAAGTAAAACTTACAGATAAGAGTAGTTGACTTGCGTCAACTACTCTTGACGTACAAGTCAAGCACGTTGAAAGTTTCACAAGATGAAAGCACGTACTGCTTTCCTGTAATTAAAATGTGCAGAGAGAATTTAAACTTTATAAGTCTTACCTTGATTTGAATTTAAGTGTAGATGAGTTAGGGTATTTTCAACTAAGTTGAATTACTAAGTTATGGAATTACGTCTACTGTCAGAAGGAAACATAACACGTTGGGGGGTTCCGGTGGAGCACCTCCCCAATTAAACCTTGGAGGACGACCAAGTACAGGGTTTTCCAAAGGTAAAAAAAAATTAGGACAAGGTGTGGACATAATTATAGAAGTATGAGAATGCACGCAAAAAATTCGAGGACCACCTCCAGGACTTTTAGCATAGACAAGAGAAATGCTACCTACCAGAACAAAAATACTCCCTGAGAAGCAATAGGGGGAACCATAAGTTCCCGAGAGGTTGGTGGGGCTGTTTGCGCGTTGCTCAGTCACAGAAAATAAGGGAAAGCGGTGCTAAGATGCGTGCTTAAATGTGCCCCATACCATGTGCGCACAGCCGACTCAAGAAGGGCGGCAGGCATATTTCCTTTATACCGAAATTTATCCACTTTCCAAGCAGGTTCCTTTTCTGAGCTTAATGGAAACACGCCATAGATGGGGACTTTTATTAGTACAAACTTTTCTAGTATAAAGTACGTATACAAATATGGTAATATTATATAGATTAAGTAACTTGCAGAACACTTAAAAAAAAGTTACAAGTATACTTAAGTAAAATAGATTCATAACAGATATGATAACTAGTATATATAAGTAAGTAACTTACATAAAGAACACAATAGTAAGTAGCATCCCAGGAAACAATTTTGGGTTACCACAACGTACCTGGAAAGTGTTTGAAAGCATTGGCAACGTTTGTTTTCATGTATTAACTACGTTATTGTGTGTGGTTGTAAATAGGTTGCCACAACGGTTACTGCACAACTTTGGCTAAATAAAAATTGAGATCTTGTGGTAACCTTAAATGTTGTATAAAAGTAGTTTTCGTTATTGATGTTATAAAAATGAATGTATATAAAAATGTAGAAATATAACAAATATATTTCTCCATTTAGTAAAACTAAAACAGGAGCATAATAAAGGTGGGTCACACTTTTTTTTTATTCATTTTCACTTATTGGAGAATACATGCCAGTTGTGGTGGTGTTGTTTTTGGTGGGTTATGGTTGATGTCAGTAGTGGTCGGTTATTGTGGTTGGTGGCACTAGTGAGTGATTGCCATAGTTGGTGGTAGTGACTGATGGTGTTCATGGCTGTGGTTTCCATGGTGGTGTGGTGTGGTAGTGATGGTATAGTGGTACTCACCTAGTTGTACTCACCTAGTTGTGTTTGTGGGTGTTAAGCTCTGGCTCTTTGGTCCCGCCTCTCAACTGTCAATTAACCGGTGTACAGACTCCTGAGCCTACTGGGCTCTATCATATCTACATTTGAAACTGTGCATGGAGTCAGCCTCCACCACATCATTGCCTAATGCATTCCACCTGTTAACTACTCTGACACTGAAAAGGTTCTTTCTAACATCCCTGTGGCTCATTTGGGTACTCAGTTTCCACCTGTGTCCCTTTGTTCGCGTACCACCCGTGTTAAACAGTTTATCCTTATCAACTCTGTCAATTCCTCTGAGAATTTTGTTGGTGGTGATCTTGTCTCCCCTTACTCTTCTGTCTTCTTGTGTCGTGAGGTGCATTTCACACAGCCTTTCCTCGTAACTCATGCCTCTTAGTTCTGGGACTAGCCTCATGAGATACCTCTGAACTTTTTCCAGATTCGTCTTGTGCTTTACAAGGTACGGGCTCCATGCTGAGGCCGCATACTCTAGGGTTGGTTTTAAATATGTGGTATACAAGGTTCTGAATGATTCCTTACACAGGTTCCTGAAGGCTGTTCTGATGTTATCCAGCAGAACATATGCCACAGATGTCATTCTCTTTATGTGGGCTTCAGGAGACAGGTTTGGTGTGATATCAACTCCTAGATCTTTCTCTCTGTCCGTTTCATGAAGTACTTCATCTCCTATTCGGTATCCTGTGTCTGGCTTTCTCTTTCCACTGCCTAGTTTCATTACCTTGCATTTACTCGGGTTGATCTTTAGTAGCCATTTGTCAGACCATTCATTCATCCTGTCTAGGTCATCTTGTAACCTCCTAGTATCTTCTTCTGTTTTAATCTTCCTTATAATTTTTGCATCATCAGCAAACAATGAGATTATATCTTGAGATTATCTTGAGATGATTTCGGGGCTTTTTAGTGTCCCCGCGGCCCGGTCCTCGACCAGGCCTCCACCCCCAGGAAGCAGCCCGTGACAGCTGACTAACACCCAGGTACCTATTTTACTGCTAGGTAACAGGGGCATAGGGTGAAAGAAACTCTGCCCATTGTTTCTCGCCGGCGCCTGGGATCGACCCCAGGACCACAGGATCACAAGTCCAGCGTGCTGTCCGCTCGGCCGACCGGCTCCCTAAACGATGAGAGGAACGATTCTATACCCTCTGGGAGACCATTCACATATATCAGAAATTTACTCAATTTATTCAATTTATATGAAACCTACACCTTATATGTAGAGTTTATGTTTCTACAATTGATCTAAGATACTTTATTCCTAAGCTTATTAATTGATTTTATAAATATTTAAGAACATGATATATTTGCATAAATTTGGGGAACTTTGACTATTTGTATTAGTAAAACTAAACATGTTTTGGATAATCCTTCTGATACAAATCCTTTATTATATGCTAATGTGATAGATGAGTGTCACAGAAATGATTTCATTTGAAATTTGTGGTTGTAATGAATTATTGAAAATGTGTAAAATTCGTTGAAAAACTAAATCCCCCCGTTTCTATTTAGGTTGCGATACTGAAACGTAGGACAGTTGCAGCCCTTTTTATATACAACTAGTAAAAAAGTTTGAAATATAATTTTTTCTAATATCTTGAGATTATCTTGAGATGATTTCGGGGCTTTAGTGTCCCCGCGGCCCGGTCTTCGACCAGGCCTCCACCCCCAGGAAGCAGCCCGTGACAGCTGACTAACACCCAGGTACCTATTTACTGCTAGGTAACAGGGGCATAGGGTGAAAGAAACTCTGCCCAATGTTTCTCGCCGGCGCCTGGGATCGAACCCAGGACCACAGGATCACAAGTCCCGCGTGCTGTCCGCTCGGCCGACCGGCTCCGTTATACTGTAATCCAGCCCCTTAAGTTACAATAGGAGCATTGAGTCTTTTGTCCAGGTACAATTGCCAACAGCGGCTAGCAATATGGTTTGTACAATTACAATGGCCACATGTTCTTTGAGGAGAACGGACATTACCCTCAGGGTTTCTCCATTGGTCACCCTTGGGTGTCATGGGGATAGAAATTTTACCATGATTAGTTTTGCCTGAAATAGATGGCATAACATTTATGGGGGGTTATGTTGGGCTGATCTACACTTGGCTGTAGTTATAGGGTTTGTTAACATTGGGAATAAAAGTATTTTTAATATACATTTTGCCCGACAACTGGTAGTCTTTAGCCAGTTTGTCCAAATCAACAAGATTAGTATTTACCTCATACCTCTCTATTAAGTACTGTGTTATTTTCTGACATATTCAATATAAAACTGCTGAATGGATGGTCTTAAATAGGCTACTGTGGAAGACTGGAGACCTGCAGAAACACATATTTGGCTTCACTATAGGAGTAGGTACTGCCAACCGCATAGCAACATTACTAGGAACAGTTAACTCAGGTCCGGCTATAGTGATCTTCCTTGATCTAGAAAAAGAATTCGAACTTGCAAGCCCACAAGCAATTTTACACACCTTAGTTAAAAAATGTGTAAAGGGAAATATGCTAGGATGGATTCAAGATCACTAAGTCACAGGTATGCCCAGAGTAAAGTTGCAAGGACAAGTGTCGGACTACCACTTGCATGAGAATGGGACTCCACAAGGAGGAGTCCTCAATTCTAGTCTTTTTAACATCCTTATGGAAAACCTCATTACCATGACATTTGCAGAAGGGGTTAAATTGCTAAGCTATGCTGATGATACAGCATTCGTCATTACAGGTCCTTCTTGTGTAAATAAAGCACAAGGGGCGTTAGAGAAAGTAACGTCTGAATGCAGCATTTTTGGACTAAATTATCGGCACAGAAGCCTAAGGCAATGAGACTAGGAGGCAACACTCCAGTCAGGTACCTACGCATTCAAGACATTAACCTTCAGTGGGTTACACAATACCAATATCTCGGAGTGTGGATAGATTGTAAAATTTACATTCAACAAGCAAATTCTATATCTGAAGGAGAAAGCAAAATCACGGCTTAATATAATAATACCAATCACAGGGCCCCGTCTATGAGTGGGACACAAAGTGTTATAAATGTTTTACATATACACTGTTTGTTCCCTAGTTGATTATACAGCGCCTGTCTTGCTCACTCTTTCTCCTGGTCAGTGAGCAAACGTTAAGATTATAAAAAATTATGCAGTAGGAGTCATAACAGGGGCTCCCAAAAGGACTAAAATGCTGAACTTAAGACTAGAAACAGAGCTAACGTCAATTGAAATAAAGGTAAAATCTATTATAAATTGCCATCCACACTTCCATGGAAAATAGACATTCCATTCAACGGGACTGTATGGGTCTCGAGACTCGATACAATACAAGTGAATGGAAGGTAAAAAGGATTGCTGCATGCATGCTCACCAAGATATTGGCTAGACCTAGAAACAGTTCACTTAAAGATATAATCACTGGAGCACTAACTCGGGACAGAAGAGCCTCCAACAGCAACAGGAGGACCCATTGTGCGATAAACACCATCAATACATTCGAAATAACAAACACAATCCCTGAGAGGGGTGTCGACAAAATACATGAAGACTTTGTTATGCAAGTCCCTTGGGAATCTCTGCCAGTAGACTTTATGATTATGGCTCTTGAAGGAAAAATTAACCAGAATAATCCTCATTTGCTACGTAATATTGCACAGATGCATATAGAAGCAAACTTGGCATCTGAGAGCTTCAAATACTTCACAGATGGATCAGTAGACCAGTAAGAACTGGACACCGGGGCTGCTGTAGTTAAGGCAAGAGACTGTGTAAATAGTTGGAGACTCTCAAATGAGTGTTCAACTTTACAAACAGAGATGTTAGCCATTCAAAAGGCTTTGAAACATGCTTTTGCTGAACACTGACAACAGGTTATCATACATACAGATTCGAGAACTGCCATTGAAACCTTGCAACAAGAACAAATACGTGACAACATCCATCTGATCACAAATGTCATAGCCTTATTACAAACACTCAAATGTCAAGGCCGTTGGGTACTTATCAACTGGGTGCCAAGTCACGTGGAAATAATAGGAATTGACATTTGCAGATGAAGCTGCAAAACTTGCTACTAAGAGAAGAAATGTAGACATTTACATACCACAGAGACAATCACAGATTATGAAAGTAATTATAAATAGAGCAATAGAAAAGATGTACAGTGACCACAACATAGCAGTTGCAACGCCAGGATCTGCGGGTTGGTACAAGAATTCCACTACCTACGAACACCTTATTTTAATGAAAGGGAGCAGTAGAACAACAGAAGTACAATTACATCGCATCAGGCATGGATACCCATGTGCAAGGGAAATAGGCTTACAGGTTGCGGAAGATGAGAGGAAATGCCCAACAGACCACTGAAACATTATCTAACACAGTGCAGAGTTACAAACCCATTAAGACTTCAATTTAGATTCAACAGAGCAGAGGAAGTTGTTAAACACATGGGCAAAATCTTACTGAAGCGACCATATGAGTCATATATGTTCATACTCCGCCTAAGTAAAACTGAAATATGTAACACTTAGTGGGCCAGCCAGAGAATTAGGGCCCGCACAAGAATATCCCTGCAAAAAAACTTGAATTTACACAGTGGTTTTGTTAACTTCAGTACAGACGCTTGAGAGTTACCACACACCTTCAACCTCAAGAATGTAGCAATCGGCGAATTCAGTTTCAACCGACCCCAAGACGCTTCAGCTTCGACACGGAGCAGACAGTAAACTCCGACTGCATCAAGCTTTCATGCTCTCGTTCCCGTACGAGTTCTCCACGCTCTTAGCCTCATAGAGCTTCGGCACTCACCATCCCGCATCGAGCCGCAATGTTCTCCCGCACTGAGCTCCATGACTCAGGCTGCACTCAACTCTCTTTTCTGCTCCAAGCTCCGTCTCAACGTCTACGACACTGCCAGCAACTGACTGCTATAACCACGACAACTAAATAAATATGAAAACCCATTAAACACTGTGTATCTAATCTACCCAACAATGTAACATAATTGTGCATTACATTGTTGACCCAGAGAATGACAGTATTACCCAGCCACTAAGCCCCGACGGATTACAACATGGCCTCCCATTGGACCACTACTGCTACTGCCTGCGCTGGACCACTACTGCTACTGCCAGCGCTGGACCACTACTGCTACTGCCTGCGCTGGACCACTGCCACCTGCCGTGGAACTCTGCCTGAAACCTTGCCACAGCAATAATTTTCATTATTTTCATTTTAATTTTCTCTGCATGGTCATCTGCTCCTGCTTGTTGCACCAAGATCGTTACTTACTCATCAGACAACCTCATCAGTAACTACGTCATGTGGGATCTACAGCCTGTCCTGCCAACTTTCTGCTAGCCCTACAGGGACTCCCACGGCAGCTGCTTTTTCTTCAGATTAATCTACACGTTCCCTGCATTATGCTACTCTGCCGACTCAAGTACTTTCCTTGTGCAGTACAAAACTTACAGTTTGCGTTTCCAACTCTTCGTGGCCGCCAGGACAATTCAGATCTAACAGTGATTCCCTCGTTGGCCTAACTACATGCCTACATTACCTTCTCTGGTCCTGGTGCCCAAGCCCATCCGCCCCGGATCTACATGCTCCACCAGAGACCCATGATGCAACAACCGTGTACATTTTTCTCTCCTGCTAT
Organism: Procambarus clarkii; assembly: GCF_040958095.1. Classification (NCBI taxonomy): domain Eukaryota; kingdom Metazoa; phylum Arthropoda; class Malacostraca; order Decapoda; family Cambaridae; genus Procambarus; species Procambarus clarkii. The sequence continues at coordinate 35,700,577 of NC_091175.1, forward strand.
ATCAATCTTGTCCACACACGCTGCCCAGCATCTTTAAGTAACAAACTACATGCTCCACAGCGATCAAGGGAACAACAGGCTCGCATTTTTGTTGTATTTCTTTTTCTTTTATTCCCTGGCAGGGGGTGTTCTGTAGGAAGTATATTATGTAAACAATATACTCGCTCCAAACTCATTAGCTAAATGAGAATAGCACAACTCTTGTTAGCACAAATGACGAAACTCATACTCCCTAATTTCCAGCTACAATTCCTTCTAACCAATTGGAGGACGATGAAGTGAGGTGTAGTCCAATCATATAAGCAATCAAGAAGCGATTAATCATCTACCAGATATCAATTGACCACCACACCACACACACACACACACACACCCGGTCTACACACCAGGAAGCCTGAGTAACTTTATAAGACATCCATCCCAACTAGGACCCATTGAGGGCGTTTTAACAACAACAACGCGCCACAAACGCCTAAAAATCTGGACTCGTCCCATGGACGGCCATGCTTTCACCAAAAGCGACGTCTTGAAGATCCTAAAATAAGCCCCCAACCATTGACCTTGGTCAAAAAGGTGAGAATATTGTCCTCCATTTCTCGTGTGTGTAGAATCTTGAAAAACTCCCAAATTTCAATTGCACACTTCGCAACGTGCACCACCTCTTTCCTCTCTTTCAAATCAGTACAACGCTGACCGAACAGTTTTATCAGCGGGACCAGCCACTGGAAACAGAAATCAAACGAAGATCATTGCCAACATCGAGGAAAAAAAACCGAACCTGTGTGTTACCTTATGGTCCGGTCGTCGACCAGGCCTCCTCATTGCTAAACTGGTCTACCAGGTCGTTGGACGCGGCTGCTCGCAGCTGACGTATGAGTCACAGCCTGATTGATCAAGTATCTTTTGGAGGTGTTTGTCAAGTTCTCTCTTGAACAATGTGAGGAGTCGATCAGTTATGCCCCTTATGTGTAGTGGAAGCGTGTTGAACAGTCTCGGGCCTCTGATGTTGATAGAGGTCTCTCTCAGAGTACCTATTGCACCTTTGCTTTTCAATGGGGGGTATTCTGCACATCCTGCCATGTCTTCTGGGCTCATGTGATGTTATTTCTGTGTGCAGGTTTGGGACCAGCCCCTTTACTATTTTCCATGTTTAAATTATTATGTATCTCTCCGGCCTGCGCTCAAGAGAATGCAGATTTGGGCTCTTTAGTCGGTCCCAATAGTTTAAATGTTTTCTGAGTGGATTCTAGCAGTAAATGATCTCTGCACGCTCTCCGAGTCAGCAATTTCTCCAGCTTTGAAAGGGGCTGTCATTGTGCAGGAGTATTTTACTCTATAGAGCATTAGCGTCTTGAAAAGTATTATCATCGGTATAGCATCTCAAGTGTGAAAAGTTCTTGTTATCCAAGCTGTTCTTTTTCTTGCAGTTGTGATGGCTACTTTATTATGTTCTTTATAGGTAAGGTCTTCCATCATGAGTTCACCGATATCCTTAACATTGCCATTTCGTTCTATGTTAAGATTTGTCTACGTTTTGTACGTGGTTTCCGTTTTATATATTTTTTTTCCCGTAGCGCATGAGCTGGAACTTATTTTCGTTATTTACCATATTATTTTCTGTAGCCCATAGAAAGACCTGATTTACATCAGGTTCACCATGTCCTTTATGTTGTCTTCGCATCATAAAAATCCTAGTGTCATCTGCAAAGGATGATTCAGTACTATAAATTGCGTTCTTGTCTATGTCCGATATGAGGATGAGAAAAGTACTTGAGCAAGCACAGTATCCTGGGGGACAGAGCTCCTCGTGGGTGATGGTCCGGATTTTTGTTGTTGACTATTACTCATTGGGTTCTGTTAGTCAGGAAAATGTAGATCCATCTGCCTATTTTTCCAGTAATTCCTCTAGAACACATTTTATGTGCAATAAGACCATGGTCACATTTGTCCAAGGATTTTGCGAAACTTGTATAAATTACTTCAACGTTTTGTTTGTCTTCCATGACATCTAGTGCCATGTCATAGTGGTCCAGCAACTGTAATAGGCAAAAGCGCCCTGTTCTGAAACTATGTTGTCCAGGGGTTATGGAAATGCTGTGATTCCATGAATTTTGTGATCTTACTTCTTAGCACTCTCTCAAAGATTTTTATAATGTATGATGTTAGTGCTATCAGTCTGTAATTGTTTCCCTCTGCTTTATTTCCTCCTTAATGTAGTAGTACTATCTCTATCATTTTTAGTATGTCAGGGATAAAGCCAGAATTTAGGCTTTTTCTCCAAAGAATGTGAAGGGCCTGCGATAGTGTTTTTTTTACAGTTCTTGATGAAAATAGAGTTCCATGAATGAGAGCCTGGTGCAAAGTGCATAGGCATACTGTCTATGGCTTTTTCAATATCCAGTGGGGATAGGGTGACCTCTGATATATGATTTGATGTTGGTATCATATCCATGAAAAATTCATTTGGATTATCAATCTTTAGCGTGTTTAGTGGCTCGCTGAAAACAGAGTCGTACTGATTTCGCAGTATTTCGCTCATTTTTTTTATCATCTGTGAAAGTTCCATCTTCCTTTCGCAGGGGCCCGATGCTAGATGTGTTTTTTTTATCTAAATTTTGCATTGGAAAAAAAATATTTCTCTATTTCACTAATGGCTTTTTTCTCTCTTTGCCTCTCCCGGGTTTTGTGTGATTGTTGTAGCTTTAGTTCGATTGTTTCTATTTGTCTATGTATCCTTCTTCGCCTTTCTTGAGACCGGGTGCAACTCTCAAGTTGTTCCGCAATTCGTTTTCTGCGCCTATAGAGGAAACGACGTTCCTGTTCCAATCTGCATATCTTCCTCTTTTTTCTTAGAGGAATGCGGTTTAAGCATATTTCTAGCTTATTGTTTTTGAGCTTGAGCTCAGTAATATGAGCTCATATTACTGAGCTTATTGTTTCCAGGCACTGGTTCAGGTTTGTATTTTCTAGATGTTCTTCCCAGCTTATTTCTGTGAAGTCTTGGTTTATTTGCTCCCAGTTTATTTGTTTATTCTTGAAGTTGAATTTGCTGAAATATTCTCCACCGGGAATCGAGACTGATTTGAAGGTTTATTCCCCATGCTTGTCAGAACTTCAATTAAGTTGTGATCTGAGTAACAGGTATTTGTAATCATTATGTTCCTGATCAATTCATCATTATTAGTGAAAATGAGGTCCAACGTGTTCTCCTAGTTGGTTCTACTATTTGCTGGTTTAAGGCAAACCTGTCGCACATCCGTAGCAGGTCATTTGCATGTGACTGCTCATTTAGGCTACTTCCCGGAATTCTCTCTGATATAACTGCATTAGCTAGGAGACTTCCATTTTAGGGGCCGCAGGTTAAAGTACCCCAAGCAGGGTGATGTATGGGGCTGGGGCATTGGGGTATTCGATGATATATTCTGCAGCAACGATACCGACGATGACAAGCGCACCACCATGAAGATATCCTTCACATCCTTAGTCGGGGCTTACCAGGCTGCCACATATGGTCTCCATTGCTTCGGCATCAAGATTCTACCCTTCCAAGTGATGAAGGAACGATTTCACGAGCTCCAACAGTGCTCTCGGTGCGACGATTATTCTCACCCTACCAACAGGTGTCAGCACCCCGTCCAAAAGTGCAGCTTTTGCACCCAGGACCATCATTACTCCATCTTTAAATCAACAACCCATCGCTGTTCTCTTTGTAATGGCGACCACTCTGCAATATCACACCGCTGCCCTTGCAGACAGAAAAAAAATATAGGCCCAGGTTGAAACCAAAAAGCCAACCCTCCTAACCATGCCAACTGAGCCCATGACGCTATACCCATCACCTCAGCTCTTACCAAGCAACCAGAAGACTTCCCAGTCTTACCAAACAGTGGTTCCTTCCACCAGTCAATCCAACATTCATAATGGAGGACCTTTCCTATTTCTTATATACATCAATGATCTGCCTAATGTCTCTAGCATTCTTAAACCTATATTGTTTGCTGGTGATACTACCCTCATCTACTCAGACCTAAACCAACACACATTAAATAACAGAGTATATAATGAATTAAAAAGTCTACTTATGGATGTCAACCAACAAATTCACACTAGACATAGAAAAGAACTACTACATCTTATTTGGAAGAAAATAAAAAAATACAATTCAGCTTCAGATAAACATTGTTAACATCAGCAATAAAAATGATGGAAAGTGCCTTGGCCCATTCTTAGACAAGAGACTCAACTTCAGCACTCACTTACAACACATAACCAAGAAAGTCTCATAAACGGTAGGTATACACTCTGTAAAATCAGATATTATATTCCAAACTCTGCTCTCCTCTCACTATACTACGTACTAATCTATCCCTATCTTACATATAGTCCCAGTGCATGGGGTTCAGCCACTGCAAACTACCTCAAGCCATCATCACCAAGGAAAAATCTGCTATCAGAACAATAACAAACTCTGCTTTCAAACAAACCTCATTCCCCCCCCCCCCTCCCAACTTTGTTTAAATCTCTAAACATGCCAAACATAAACTTACTCCACACATTTTCTTGTGAAATTCACATATTCAAAACCCTGTTCTTTAATGCAAACCCTGTTCTGAAAATCTTCCTGAACAGATGTAATAGAACCCATAATCACTACACCAGAAATATATATCTCTATGATATCGCCAGGGAAAAACTTAATCTGTGTAAACACTCTATGCAAATAAAGGGACCTAGTCTATGGAACTCACTCCCTAACGAATTGAAAAACGGTTCAACTTTTGTCTTATTCAAAAATAAAACCAAAAAGTATCTAAATTTATCTTCATAGTTTCCTACATAGTGCTTTGAACTCGCACTGTATCTAGTGTTACCTAATCCCCAAATATGTGTACCTAAGCCATACAACTTTACCATTGTAATAGTTGCTATAACCTTTGTCGGGGTGTCTCTCTCTCTTACCAGTCACCACCAAATACTAGTAGTGATAACTGTTACTTACTGTAGCCCTGCGGGTCTTCACTCAATCCTCAAGGTGCCTCTGTTCACCTGGAGAATCTCCCAGTCTACCTCCGGCCGGCCTCGTAGCCTGAAGATGAGTGGGAACATGATCTACTCTCTTGATCATGTGCCCGCCCCGACAGAGGGCTCTATTGCTAACTAAAAGGTCGCCAACTGGTGTTTCCCGTGTCCAGTAACACTTCAGGGGAATTGTGGGATTATGGAAGTAGTGGTTCAAGAGAACACTAATCAAATTTGGGTAACAGGCAGGTATATGTCTCAACCACTCTCTCTTTTCAATGGACCCAATAGCAACAAAGTAATGGAAGGATAACAAACACACAGGTGGTTTTGTATTTTACTTAAAAGATTAAAGTATTATAACTCTGGATCAGCAACAAGGCAACGAAGTACATGAGCAGCAATCATTCCCTCTTCATAAATCTGGAACACTATGCAATGGCAACATTCCCCCACCGCTGTACATTTTCCCATGCTCCAAATACAGTATTATCGAACGTTTGGCAATTCGTGAGATGCCACGCCCACTCACACAGTTCACTGTACTTTTTTCTGGTCACTTGTACTTACTGTCTTGGTGTGAAGCGCCTAGTTCTTTAAATTCTTAGTAACTCACTATAATGTCAATAAACACAGTAAATCACTATACTGGCAATAAACACTATAAATCACTATACTGTCAATAAACACTGTAAATCACTATACTGGCAATAAACACAGTAAATCACTATACTGGCAATAAACACACCAAATCACTATACTGGCAATAAACACATGAATATACTATTCAATAACTCCAGCATATATATAGATCACTTCATCAATATTTATAATAATGTGGTAATACTGGGCACACAGCCTTACACTAATAAATGGTACATTTATAAATATATATTCTCTGGCACAAACTTATAATATAAATGACACACGAATTGAATGTCCTCGTCACAGAAATCTCTTCGATAAATCACAGGTGTACTCACACACCATATATATCTCATGAGAGCTCTCTATAGCATCTCCCTTCACAACTGTGCCTTATTATGGCATAGATATTGGTGAGCCCTGCTCACTACATAGAAGATACTCTGGCTAAATAGCTAGCTATGGGGGAATGGGAGGGAAAACTGAATTACCTACTTCCACCATCAATGATGTGGACTCGTCCTCTGTTGAGAGTTGAATTGAAGCTCCTGGTCCCGGCTCTCGACTCGTTGTAGGGAACACCCCCCCACACACACTGATGCTCTCTCCAAACAACCCAACCAACACCCAAAAACGCGTCTTCTCCATGCTCTTCCCTCTGCAGATTCCGTGCTCCTCCACAACCTCTTGAAGGGTTGGAATCGGTCTCCTGGCCGTCGACTTCTCCTCACAACTACGTCTGGAGTCCTTTCTCTCGGCTGCAGTCGTTCATATTCCCAGTTAGTTAATCCTTCTCCTGCCTCACGGTGAATTGGCCCTGCCGCTACGTCATCACCTAACTGGTGAAACTGCACAGTCGTCCCGGACGTCACTGCTCAGACTTCACTTCTTGCACAGCACCTGTCACTGGAGCACTTGATGCTCGTTTCTCGTCAATTCCTTCTTCTGTCCGACACACGGAATACAGGAAGACCTCACAGGGTGCTTGCAGCCTACAGGTGATGCGTAAATCCACCGGAGCGGGGCGAAAACTGTCAGACTGACAGGACCCCTGATCACACGTCCGACCTCCTCGATGTGTCCTGTCAAACTCCTTGGCCCCACGGGGGGCGCTGCCCGGACCCCCTTACACTCGTGACGACATATTTGCCAGGGGCGTTTCTCATTGGCTCCCTGTGCCACGTCACCATTCTTGACCAATCTGGTGCCACTGACGTCATAACGTTTTGGCGGGAGAATGTAGGGGCCGGCGCCGACTCGGTGTCCAAAAGGGCCTAAGCTACCGGCCTAAACACTCTTCTTTTGCTAATTTCTCGCCAACACGAGAACACATAATGCTCCCACATATGCCAAATTATATTTAACTATGTTAGTTTGAACTCAAATTGGAAACATTATTCCATTTATAATAAAATGAACAGGAAAACTTTGCTTATTAGGCAAATCGGGTCAAGCATAGTAGGCAGAGTATGGCGTTCTGGCTACAACATATATATTATTGCCATACGTACTACTCAGCTTAGTGTATAAGGCCCGATTTGCCACTTCAACAGTGGGATTTTCATTAATTAACAAACAATTTGTTTTAATATTATTATATTATTTTAGTATCATGACTTACTGACTGTAACTCAAATTTAAAAAACTGAACTCATATGTAATGTAATGGGAAGCTTTATCATTTTCGAATATATATGACTTTCGAAAAATTTGGCTTATTAAGTAAATCAGGCCTTGAATGTCTAGTTATTATTTATATAAATCAATCATTATTCCTGTTTTTTTCAACATTTATTGTGGTGGGTTTACCTAGATAATCTATGAAATGCATTAGATCAATCTTGATCCATTTAATCACTTTCTTCTTTCTAATTATTATATCCCTAAGCTTCTCAGCATCCAGTGTAGACAACGCACTTCTAGGAGAACGACGACGTCGGAGAGGGTGTCGTTGTTCAATGATCACAGGAGAATGATGACGAAGAATCATGATTCACCCTGTGCCAATAAAATATATTAATAATTCTGCTTTATATATATGGAATATTTGGAAGTCTCAAAACAAACTTTTAACATAACATCCACATAGTATCAACATAAATGCTAAAAAAAGCACAACATACAACTTAAAATGGATAATTTATTAACATTGACATAGTATCTGTTATATTTAACCAATATTATAGTATCCTTGAAACAATATCTAACATTACATATTAAAATTACATTAAAAAAATATTTCTTCCAATTTGATCAGTCACAATATTATTATAAATACACTATAGCCCGACTAAAGAGTATATTACAAACAAAGGATAACAGGGATTCCCTTAGCAAAGGCGACTGAAGAGGAAAAAGAGCCCAGTGCATAACCTCGTGTCTTAACAAGCACGAGGGACGTTCGTTTCAGAGGGTCCTTCCTGCATGCCATCCCATACTGCATATGTCAAGCTTGAAAGCGAGCACTACCAATGGAGGGTGTCAAGTCAGCGTGACTGTTTATTTTATTCGGTAAAAATCAACCTAGTATGCCAAATATATTATATATGCTAAAAAATAATGATTATGTATACATTTAATCCTGGGTATTATGTTTCTTTGACTTCTTATTGTACTGGTCAATATGTATTTTGTGTGGTCCTTTCTCCAACTTTCTCTAGTATGTCACATAAGCACTTATTTAATAAGTCAATATTGACTGTACGAAAGTGCAAGAACGGGTTGACATACAACAAACGTATAAATTCTGAACCAGGACCAGAGTGTGGCGGGCTGCTAACCTGCTTTCTACTCTACTTACCTCATAATCGACTGATTGTTTATTTAAAATTTCCTACAAAAAGGACCCTAAATTTTGCAACGTGTGTTTAAGCCTTGCAAAATTTTCTAGAGTAGAAATAAAATCACGTCCTTGTTGTTTTTATTCGATAGCTGCTGGAAGATGTTATTTATAGAAATTCAGCCGTGAATCAGTCCCCAGCAAACACAAATCATCTAGAAAACGTTCGTCTATCTCTTCCCATAGGTGTGGGAATGATTTGCATTGAGAATGGTGCAGGAGAGCCTTTGAGAAACTTTTAATAAAAAAATCCAAACACAAAGGTTTTATAATAAATTGTTTTTCTACAACTATTTTGTTCCTAATGTATTACAAATAGTTTTTACATGTTTGAATATAAAATTTATGTTTTTTTTGTAAAATTCATTAATAAATTGTGAATGATATTTATTGGCTCAGTGAAACGTTCAAAATCCATTTAGTTATAATATGATCAGAAAAAAGTAATTTTCCAAATTTTCTAAAAATCGCTCTTTTTAACACAATTTGACTCCTTATGCATTCCACTAAACACTAATATCATGTTTAAATATATAATTTATGTATTATTCCCTAAGATAATTTATATAAATTATAAAAGTTGCTGGAAAGTGGTGTGAAAGAATCTGAAAACGTTTTGTTGTCTTATATTGGTGTGTTATAATTTATGTATTATTCATGTATTATTTAATTTATGTATTATTTATATATTATGTATTATTATAATTTATGTTATAATTTTATGTATTATTAATGATAAATAAATTCAATTGCTTCTTGAATACCTGTATATGATTTCTTGAATAATTGCATAACTACTATGAATAACTGTATGTGTTAAATGTTGTAATAAACTCGATGTCTCTTCTAAATATGATTTCTTTATCCTTAATAGAATAATTTGCTTATTACATTGGGGGACTAAAACAAGTACTTAATTATGCAACCGAATAATGACATGTTGTAGTAAGTTTAACGGAAATATTGAATACAATGACTTGAAAAGTTTCCTTTGACTATTGAAGGTGCATGTTTAATAAAGCTGAGTTACGAAAACAATGCCTTAAGATGCTACTGTAAGTAATGACCTAGTGCACAGGCAAGTAGCTTTAATTGTACGAAGATGTCTTAGAATGATTTATATTGACCTTATTTGAAAAATGGATAACTACTAAATGCTCTGTAGTAACTCACTGTGAATTAGTAACGTTACTGTTGTTGTTGTTAATAACGATGATCTACTTACTTACTAAAATGACAGAAACAACTAGTTTTGCGAATTAGTACAAAGATGAATAGAGAATATGTAGTGGACTGTAATGAACGGGTAAGAACATGTAGCGGGGGGATGAAGGAAAATTGTAAGAAAGGGTTGAAAGTTGGGCAGAGGAACATGTTGGGACGTGTAAAGGATTGAGAGATTGTAAGGGATGGTATCAAGATGTGCGGAAAACATGCTACAACATGTAAAGTAGACAGCGTAGTGAGATGCGAGGCGAACATGCTGAGACGTGTAAAGGATTGAGAGAGATTGTAAGGGTTGGTACCAAGATGCGCGGAAAACATGCTACAACATGTAAAGTAGAAAAAGCGTAGTGAGTTGGGCGGTGAACACGCTAGGACTTGTAATGGATGGAAGGAGTTGGGTATATTTACATATGACTCATGTTTAAATAAGATAGGGGACACAGTAATAGTTGTTTAAGTCTTGTATAAAATAGAAAGAACTAGAGAATATGTAAGACTAAGTACAGATCTGAACTTACAGAGAATATACTATGAACGGGGAAAGAACGCAAATTAACAGCTACATTTAAATTTATGAGACTTGGATGAGACGGAGGAATGTGAGAGGGGATGAAAGATAAGTACACAGCTTGGGGTTATGTGAGTACTCGGATAAGAGTTAGGCTGGAGAGGGACTTGATCGGATATATTTATGTTCGATGATCTAAGGCTGAGGAAATGGAGCTTGGCTAATGTCCAGATTAATTTTACTACGTTAGAAATAAGGTGATCTTAAATCTCAGGGTGATTTAGTTGGAAAATAAAGAACTTGTACAAAATGAACTAAGCTGGGGGACAAGAGTTGAAACTTGATAACTGAACTGGTTTTTATTTACTATGTCTGAAAATGTAGTTGGGTGTTTAAATCACAGGGGGATTTGGACTGATAGTAATGAATTTACAGGAGTGAACTTGGACAGAGGACAAGAGCTAGAGTTTTATAATTGTTTACATCATATTTACTATGTCTGAAATACAGAGGGTAAAAATTTCAGGGAAATTGATGGGTTATTTACAAATATACGAGAGAGAACTAAGGTGGGGGACGAGAGCTGGAGCTCGATAACTGTTTTGATCTTATTTACGGTGTCTGAAATACAGAGGGTAAAAATTTCAGGGAATTTGATGGGTTATTTACAAATATACGAGAGAGAACAAAGGTGGCGGACGAGAGCTGGAGCTCGATAACTGTTTTGATCTTATTTTCGATGTCTGAAATACAGAGGGTAAAAATTTCAGGGGAATTGATGGGTTATTTACAAATATACGAGAGAGAACTAAGGTGGGGACGAGAGCTGGAGCTCAGTAACTGACTTGATCTTATTTACTAACTTTGAAGTATGTCTGCTTTTAAATTTCGGGAAAAATTGATCTGTTACTAACGATCTTGTAAAAATGAACTAAGCTGGGGGACAAGAGCTAGAGTTTGATAATTGTTTGGATTTACTAAACTACGTCTGAAATACAGAGGGTAGAAATTTCAGGGAATTTGATAGGATAATACCGAAGACGCGAGAGGAAAGTAAGGCGGGGGATGAGAGCTGGAGCTCAGTAACTGACTTGATCTTATTTACTGTGTCTGAAATACAGAGAGTAAAAATTTCAGGGAATTTGATTAGGTTGACGAAGATGTGCGAGGGAACTAAGTTGGAGGACAAGAGCCGGAGCTCGGTAACTAAATTACTGTATTGAACTATGTTTGAAATATGATTATTTTTAAATTTTAGAGGGATTGGACTGTTAGTATTCATTATACGACAGGGGACTAAGGCGGGGGATAGGAGCTGGAGCTCGATACCAAATTATTGTATTTTAATACGTTTGAAATAGCTGTGTTTTAAATCTCGAAGAAAATGATTGGATACTGAAGAAGATGTATTAGTAAAACTAAGGTGGGAACGTGAGCTAGTCCCTGACTTTGTTTATATATGTAAAACTGAATAGTTTAATGAAAAGGAACTATGAATGAACAATATGAAGGAGAGGAACGGTCCAGATATTATGGAGAAGATAAGATAAGATTAAGAGGTAACCTGCATGCGGCGTCTGGCTGACGGTCTAAAAGTAAACACAGGTGGGCCACAGATTGTGAGGTAAGGGGGGGAGGGACATTATCGTATGACATTATTTTCATTATAAGAACTTTAACAAACTCGTATGACATTATTTTCATTATAAGAACTGAAAAACCTGAAAAACCCAGAAGCCATATGCGGGATATTGGACCTCAAAACCCTGACTCACACGCGGGATATGGGAACCTGAAAACCCTGACTCACACGCGGGATATTGGACCTCAAAACCCTGACTCACACGTGTGATATTTGACCTGAAACAAATATCACCTGTACGTTGTCATCCATACTACTCATATTGTGTAGTGGGTGTATACCCACACTTCGTATAGAGGTGGTATATGTATTACCACTCATCTGAGTAGTAAGTGCCACGGCCAGCTGACTATCCCCCCAGCCTCCAACTGCCGCCCACCCTCCAGTCTCCACCCGCCGTCCCAGCGCCCGCCCAGCGCTCGCCCATGTCGCAGCTCTCAACAGACAGCCAGGCTTCTCCAAGCCAAGATGAGCCATCAAGCAGGGGTAGACAAGGCAGATATCAGACGTGTGACAGGGTATGCTATATCCGGTTGAGTGACGATAATGTGCGCCTTCATTACCACAACAGAGCCAGGTGTTTGGGTTCTGGGCGCCCTCCCAGGGAGAACACCAATCAACAGCCCACACCGCCCGTAAGGCAAAACACCTCTCAGACCTTCATTCCCACAGAAAACTTATTAGAAGCTATCAAAGCAACATCAGCCAGAACCTTGCAACACATCCCTAAAGCAGCCCGCCCCCATGCAGCAGCCAAATTATCTGCCCTCCTGAGAAAGGTCAACGACTCTCCTGGAATGACCCAAGCATGGCACAACCTCCTACTGTTTGGCAACATATGTCTAGCCACCCCTGCAAGGAGAGACAAGACCTTAGCTGCCTCGGTCATCAAAGCTATAAACGATTTTCCCAGGGAGGACAACCAGGTGCGCCTTCCCACTCGTGCGAGAAACACCCACGGCAGGAAGAGCAACAGTGCCATATCCGAGACATCAAAAATCAGAACATCAGTCACCAAGAAAATAGAAGAAGGAAACACTATTGGCGCAATAAGAGTCATCACCAGTGAGGACTCAATTGCCGACAGAGATGCCGCAACAGCTCAAGCCCTAAGGGAGAAACACCCACCCTGGGCTCCGTGTGAGGACGACATTGTACAAGTGGGGGCTACCGGAGCAGAACCTCTCTGGGTGGCTGAATCTGTGGTCCATAAAGCAGCCATGTCCTTCCCAACAGGATCAGCAGGTGGGTTCATAGGACTAAAACCCAACCACCTCAAGCAAATGCTCAACCCTGCACTGGGTGACATTGCAAAGAACCTCTTGGTGGAACTAACCAGATTCACCAACACATGTCTAGCTGGCAACATACCAGCGACCATAAGACCTATCTTTTTTGGAGCATCTCTCTGTGCTCTAAAGAAAAAGGATGGAGGGATCAGGCCAATAGCTGTGGGCAATTCTCTCTAGCGTCTCGTCGCAAAGGCAGCTGCAAGAACAGTTAGTGATGCAGCGGCCAACATGCTGAAGCCAAAACAGCTCGGGTTTGGCATTCCACCAGGGTGTGAGGCGGCAGCCCATGCAGCTCGAGCCTTCATCGCCAACATCACAGACGAAAAGGCCCTTATCAAGCTAGATTTAAAAAATGCCTTCAATTTGGTGCGGAGGGATGCTGTACTCCGTGCGGTTCATAGTCATTTCCCTTCCCTCTACCCTTTTGTACATTCATGCTACAGTATGGACCTTAAGCTACTTTTTAGCGAACATGAAATTGACTCGCGAGACGGCGTCCAACAGGGTGACCCCCTTGCTCCTCTCCTTTTCTGCTTAGTCATCAAACAAGTCACAGAGGTCCTGTCCAGCGAGCTTAACATCTGGTTCTTGGATGATGGTACCCTAGCTGGTTCCCAAGACTCCCTCCTGGAGGACATCAGAAAAATCCAGGAGCAAGGAGCAGTTTTAGGTCTCACCCTGAACCCTTCTAAATGTGAAATAATATGTTCCAACCAGGGCATCGTAGAGAGAATAGAGGGTCTTCTGCCAAATATCCATAAAACTAAACCTGAAGACAGCACACTCCTAGGAGCTCCCCTGGGGTAGAAAGCCATCGATGAGGTCCTTGATAAGAAAATCGCCGACCTTAAGAGGATGGATGGGAGGATTGAGGATATTGATGCTCATGATGCACTCTACCTCATCACCAGTTGTCTGTCCCTCCCCAGGTTAACCTACTTTCTGAGGTGTTCACCATCTTACAGCAGCCAAAAACTAAGTGAGTATGACCGGTTACTGAAATCAATGCTAGAAAAAGCCCTTAACCTCTCTCTTGATGACCTACAGTGGAAACAAGCCTCTCTTCCCGTAAGACTTGGGGGCCTCGGAGTTCGAACAGCAACGCAAATCGCTGTTCCAGCCTTCCTGTCCTCCTTATCAGCATCCGACGACCTTGTGAAGGAAATTCTACCTGCCCACTTACATCAGCTGGCAGGTGTACATAATCCCAATTTTACACGCTGTGCCACAGAGTGAGCCTCTTGTGCAGGCCCATCACCTCAACCACTATCCCCAAAAGCCCACAAGCAATCCAGCTGGGATGGCCCCATTGTAGACCAAGTTGCTGCAGAGTGCCTGGGTGCTGCAACAACACAACACGACATTGCTCGCCTCACAGCAGTAGCAGCCCCACATGCAGGGGATTTCCTGTTAGCAACCCCAATGTCGGCAACTGGCACGCGTCTCACTCCACACGCCCTCCGAATTGCTGTGGCCCTTCGCCTTGTTGCCCCTATCCACACCAGATATAGGTGTATTTGCAGCGAGGTGGTGGCTGACAGGTACGGCCACCATGGCCTACTCTGCCAAAGCACAGGGGGATGGCACTCAAGGCACAGTGAAGTTAACGACATCATCAAGAGGAGCCTCACCACAGCTGGATGCCCAGCTGAAAGAGAGCCCTGTTACCTAACGCCCCGTAACTCTGATGCTCTTATTAGTCGCCCGGATGGTATCACAGTGAACCCCTGGAAGAATGGCAAGCAGTTGGTAGGGGACTACGCGTGCGTATCAACCCTGGCTAACACCTACATTAACCTCAGTCTTGCACAACCAGGTGGCACTGCCACCCACAGGAAAGCAGCCAAATCCCGTAAGTATAGAGAACTGGATCACCACTACAATTTTGTCCCCATTGCTTCTGAGACACTCGGCGCCTGGGGTAAAAGTGCAACCAGTTTTTTGAAGGAACTGGGTTCTATTCTCATTGAAACAACAAGGGACCCTAGAGCTGCCAGCTTTCTTTTCCAGCGCCTCAGCGTGGTGATACAGAGGGGAAAGGCGCACTGCATCCAAGGTTCTTGCCCGCCATCTGAGGAGCTGGAGGAACTCGACAACCAATGATAACCATCTTTGTAACTTATATTTAACTCCTTTTTTGTAACAAGGTTCAAATAAAGCAAATATATATGTGTACATACAAAAGAATGGGGGTGGTAGGAGAAGATAATATTAGTGTTCAGTGAAAGACCACAAGGTCTCCTCTGAATACTTTTTATTTTCTTCTCCGAGGCTATGGGTCCCCACATTGGCACCAGAGGTGCCAATGGTGCCTTACAAATTTATATATATATATATATATATATATATATATATATATATATATATATATATATATATATATATATATATATATATATATATATATATATATATATATTGTGGGACATTTGGGGCTTGACTCTATTTATTTAAATATTAATGTAATGAAAATCTATTACGAAGGACCACCCGCTTTTACAGTAAAGAGGGAAACTAATAAAATATGGTCATTGGAAAATTCCTAGATGAACCAGTAACTATGGATAAATACTAGAGAATATGACCACTTATATAAATTAATGGGCTGTATAATTTAACTGAATCAAAGCCTCAAACACCTACATTGGGGGGTTATTACTGGAACTTCATATATGTCCAGGAACTAGTGTGGTTCGTGCACCAGTCCATTATGCAATAATCTAATCCTATGACCAATTATAGAATCATTGTATTTGTCACCAATAAGAACATAGATTATAACATGAGAAATTAATAATTATAATAAACACATGTCAATCCAAAGAAACAGTGCTCTGCATGAATAATACTACAGATAATGGAATTTAAGGAATACGGAAAGGGTCTTAGCTTGAAGACGATTTCCAAGAAGTCGGTTACGACTCATCCTCAGAATCTCCTGGACTCATCATGGAACACTGGGAGATGATTAACACGGGAAATGACAGCTCGAAGAATTCTTCACACACGCTGTAAATCAAATTATATTCAGTAGCAACAGATTAAGCTACTAGACATCTATGTTCAAGAAAATTAAATTAAATAATGAAGGTAAATAATAACCTGTGGTTTTTTATAGTCGCTCTGCGTAACGACAAGCTACCCAGCTATAACCCCCTCCTAGATGATGCATCAAATAAGAATAAAGGTACTTAGCTAATAGGGCACTGTGTAAGTTAAGGCTTGCCGAAGTTCGCGTCCTAGATTCAGGCTTCGTTGTAACGAACACGTGGTGTCTAGCCTAGCCTAGATGTTGACGCGCTTCACTGGCCGGTCACGTTGTGCTACACGGAACCAAATTTAATAGGTTCCTGGCCGAATGTCAAATTAAATCTCTTGACAATTCAACACGTTGTGTAAAGTGACACTGACACCAGCTAAGTTATTGTCTGCAAAGGTTCCTCACACCTCGCAGTGGCGACTTTCATCTGGAGCTCTTGGCGGCGTCTACCTTGGTGGCTTGGGTAATGGTGTCTCTCTCTGAGCATGTCGCCTCGTGTACTCGCGTCTCCCCTGCCCCGCTCTGCGTCCCGCGTTTGATACACAAATTATTTACTACGAATATTATCATTTCTCGCAGTTGTGATTGAAATGCTCGGATAAGGACGGGTTTATTATTCAGAGGGGTTAAATATTATTATTTGCCCGTTTTACGATGGTAAACGAGCAATGGAGATGAATTAAAGTCTCTCCAGGGCATTCACGCGTGACGTTAAATTTATTACCAGATAACAGTTATAACTATAAACGCTTTATTTGGCATTAGTTGGGGATCAGTTTATCTGCAATTAATTATCACACAGAACACCGTTGTTTTATAGAGAATCAAATTCAATTCTCAGACACATTGGATATAGTTGTGTTTATTATAATGGAATCTGCCGCAATACTGGCGTCTGGTGACGTAAGAATTCTAGCCTTATTGTACAGATGTAATTATTAGTACATGTGAACTCTACGTTTGGTTAATTTTAATTACTACAGTGATTAGTAGATTTAGTAATAATTAATAATAATACAACAGTGTTGTATTTAGTGTTGGAAATTTCCAACATAACTCCGGGGGAGAGTTTTAGGGTCGCAGTGTAATGTGGAGTACTGACACACCCATCCCGAAGTTGGTATTAATATTAGTATGTTAGTATGTTAGTATGTTAGTACACACATAACGAATGTCCCGTATTTGTCAAGGACATACAAATAATAATAATAATAATAATAATAATTTTTATTTAGGCAAAGGTACATACATAAAGAGATTTTACAAAGTTTGTTGGCTTTATAGATAAGAGCTAGTACATACAATGCCTAAAGCCACTATTACGCAAAGCGTTTCGGGCAGGAAAAAACACTACTGACTAAAGCTTAAAACTAATGGGTAAAAAGAAAAAAATGCGTTGAGTACAATTAAAAATAGAGGTAAAAGAGGGGGGAACATTGTTGAAAAAACAGCACAATTACAATTACAAATTATTACAGAAAATTACATTAAAACAGCGTTGATTTGAAAAACAAAAAAACAAACAAAAAACATACATGGGTTGACAATAGAGGGGTAAGGTAGGTTACAGGGAATTTATTAGGTATAGCTTCGTTTTTAACTTAAACTGGTTGAGAGAGGTACTGTCTTTAACATGGTTGGGAAGGTCATTCCACATTCTGGGCCCCTTGATTTGTAGAGCATTTCTGGTTTGATTAAGTCGTACTCTAGGAATATCAAAACTGTATTTATTTCTGGTGTGGTGCTCATGGGTTCTGTTACAACCTTCTATGAAGCTTTTGAGATCAGGTTTGGCATTACAGTTTAGCGTTTTATATATGTATAGTACACATGAGAGAATGTGCAGTGACTTAATGTCTAACATATTCAGGGATTTGAGTAGGGGTACTGAGTGATGTCTGGGGCCAGAATTGGATATTGTCCTAATAGCAGCTTTGTGTTGAGTAATTAGAGGACGTAAGTGATTTTGGGTAGTAGAGCCCCAAGCACAAATACCATAGTTGAGATATGGATAGATAAGGGAGTAATAGAGTCACCAGGGCAGGGCGTGGTACATAATATCTGATCTTAGAAAGAATGCCCACAGTTTTTGAAACTTTTTTTGATATGTTTAGAATGTGTCCCTGGAAATTCAGCTTGTGGTCAATGAGAATGCCAAGGAATTTGCCATCTAATTTGTTACAAATTTGGGTATTGTTTATTTTGAGATTTATTTGAATAGAGGATTCATTGCCAAACAGAATATAGAAAGTTTTGTCAATGTTAAGGGTGAGTTTGTTGGCAGTTAGCCACAGATGGACTTTATTTAGCTCAGTATTTACTGTGGCATTTAGAGCAAGGGGATCAGGACTGGAGTAAATGAAGGTTGTGTCGTCAGCAAATAGGATTGGTTTGAGGTGTTGGGAGGCATTTGGAAGGTCATTAATGTAGATGAGAAAGAGGAGAGGGCCAAGTATGCTGCCCTGGGGAACACCAATGTTGATGGAACACCAATGTTGATGGGTAGAAACTTAAGTCTTGCTGATTTCATGTTAAATGGAACATGTTATTAAAAATTACCTAAAGTTGATAATTAAGAAAGCTTACAATAAACTCTGAGACTGGTGTCGTTATGACATGTAATGTGTATGTTACAAATCTCTAAGTCTGCAAACTCTCAGGTACTCTAGATAAATAATGTTCTTTATAGCCTATACAACAATTAAAGATTTAAATCACACAATTCAAACAACAGAATCTACTGTGATGGGAATGTCCTGGGTCATAGTGACTTGTAATGGTTTGTTACTTGACATCACACCACAGTATCATCATAGTTATCTAAATTGGATGTAAAAGGATTTACTCTTGGTCAGAGCTGTAATAGGCTTGCAGTTTCCGCTTACATTGTTGAGCAGCAGCTCTAGTGGGGCGGTTGCTCGGAGGATCAGAATTACTGTCCTCGGAAACTACTGGAGAAACTGGATCTGGTTGATGTTCTCTCTCAGCCAGTTCAAGAGGAACCAGCTTCTCTAAAGTTTTTAGAGTAGTGTTACCTCGGCATAAAACTTTCACTACTCTCAGGACACCTTGATGATCTGGATGAATGGCAACAATTTTGCCTATGGGCCACTCTGACCTTGGTCCATCACTGTCGACTAGTACTAGGTCCCCTGGTTTTAGTTGCACTTTATTATAAGGACTCGAAGCTCCGTAGTGGTACTCTCGTAGAGCTGTGAGGTACTCTCGAGTCCACACCTCATTCCACCTGTGAATAACTCTTGAGAGATGCTGGTAGCTTTCCACCAAGTCACCTCTGGTCACATGTGACGGGTCTACGGAGTCCTCTTCGGCTAAAGGGATGAGAGGGCTCAGTAGACCTCCATGGATCAAGTGTGAGGGACTCAGAGGTTGTCTCTGGGAGAAATCATCTGACAGGTATGTTAATGGGCGGTTATTGACTCGTGCCTCGATTTCCACAACAATGGTTTGGAGTTCGGAGTAACTGACCTTTTGTCTGTGTAAGGTTTTTCTTAAACACTTCTTGACTGTGCCTATCATTCGCTCATAGAACCCACCTTGCCAAGGGGCTCTTGGTGCTATAAATTTCCAGTGACATTGTCGTCTCTGCAGGGCTGACTGTACTTCTGGGTGATTCCAGACTTCTCGTAGACAAGCTTCTCCTGCCACAAAATTGGACCCATTGTCCGATATCATTAATTTGGGACAAGATCTGCGAGCAGCAAATCTGCAGAAGGTCTGGATGAAGGCTTCAGCACTCATATCTGAAGTCACTTCTAGATGTACGCCTCTGGTTGTAGCACACATAAAGAGACAAATGTATGCTTTCACTGGTATCTTGTCTGGGTTGCCAGTGAGAAGTAAGGCTCCTGTGTAATCAACACCAGTGGTTTCAAAGGGACGAAGATGAACCACTCTTTCTTCAGGGAGTGGTGGAGGTCCTGAGTAAGGACATACTCTAGCATCGTATCTTTTACAGATTACACAGAATTTAATTATTGACTTAACTGTCTGACGACCTTGAGGCAGCCAGTACTTTTGTCTAAGGTCGGAGAGAGTATCTAACACTCCACCATGTAAAGTACCATATTGATGGTGATGTAAAACAAGAAGTTTAGTGATGATGTGGTGACGAGGTAGAAGAATTGGATTCTTTGTGTCCAGATCAATTTTTGCATGAAGCAAACGTCCTCCACATCTTAGTATATTATGAGTGTTGGCGTCATACCAGATACCTAGAGACTTAGTTAATTTATCTGGAAGATTTTCATATTCGCTTCCATATGTCTCTTGTTGTGCACGTTTGATCCAGCAGAGGATAGGATTGGGAAACTTATGTCGAATTCCTATGTTAGCAAGAAAGTCAAACACATGTGCAGTCACTCTTAATAACTTGCTTAAGTTAGAATAATTGTGAGGATCAATGGCTAAGATTCGTTGAGGTTCTGTTTCTTTCATGGGAGTGGTGATATTGGTCACTATGACTTGTGGCTTTTGTTTGGGCCACTGACCACCAACAAGCCATGAAGGTCCATTGAACCACAGCGAAGACTTGATAAGTTGTTTTATCGTTAACCCTCGAGATAAATAATCTGCAGGATTGTCCTTAGTAGGAACATGTCTGAATTTATATCCAGCAGATAACTCATGAATCTCCCTAACACGATTACTGACGTAGGGAGTCTTGTTGTTGTTGTTTCTTACCCATTGTAAGACTGCCTCCTTGTCTGACCACACGACAATCTCACCAAAGTGGATATTATTGAGTGTCTTTGTCAGGCAATGAGCTAATCTTACTCCCACCAGCAATGCAGTCAACTCCATTTGAGGTAAAGATCTCTTCTTAATGGGAGCAACTCTTGCTTTAGATGTGAGCAAAATTGATTGTGCACTATTAACTAAGTAGGCTACTGCGCCATATGCTTTGCCAGAGGCATCGCAGAAAACGTGCAAATTGGTGGGTAAGTTTGGTCCTGAAGCATTACGAGGAAATTTCAAAACACCTAACTGATTAAAATCCGTTGAGAGTATCTGCCATTTAGCTTGTAACTCACTTGGTAACGGATCATCCCATCCCATATGTTTCTGCCAGCACTCCTGCATTAGGAGTTTGCCCCTTATTAATATAGGACTAAGTAAGCCTAAAGGGTCAAATGGTTGACTGACAAACGAGAGCAGTGTTCTCATGGTAAGGGTTGAGTTATCAGTTTGTACTGACTTGACATTCATCTCGTCAGTACTGGTGTTCCATTCCACGCCTAGAACCTTTAATTGATTGAGTACCTGATAACCTGGAAATTCTTTCTCGATTACCTGGTTTAGGAATTCATTATTTGAGGCCCATGACTGTAGTGGTATATTGGCTCCTAATAGCTCACGGTTAGCCTCATGGTAGATTTCTACCAAATTAGTTTGATCATTAGTTGTTCCCTGGAAATTGTCGACATACAAGTTGTCGCTAATGTCTGCCTTATATGGGCTATTTGATTTCCTCAAATGTGTGTCTAATGTTGCTTGCAAAAGAAACGGCGAGGACGTAGCTCTGAATAGTACTGAGGCAAAACGATATGTGATGACTTCACTGTTAGGATCCAGTGGGTCCTTAATCCAGAAAAATTTTGTGTAGTTACGATCTTCCTCCTGCAAACCTACTCGGAGGAAAGCTTTGCTGATATCAGCAGTATAGGCGAAAATATCAGTGCGAAATCGTAACAGCACATCATGTAGCCTTTGAGTTAGGCTAGGTCCCGTTTGGAGACATTCATTTAAAGACACACTGCTTGGCTTTACTTTAGCACTACAGTTAAAGACAATACGAATAGGTGTTGTCAATGAGTCTTTCACCACAGCGTGAGGAGGTAAATAATGACCTATTTTTCGGTCATCGTTATCAACAACTTCAATAAATTTACTGTTAAGTTGTTGTTGGATGAGTTGATGATACATGTTCAGTTTGTCTGGCTGCTTCTGTAGTCGTGCTAATTGAGACTGCAATTGTGAGGCTGCCATAAAATAATTAACTGGAAGTTGTGGATGATTCAACTTCCATGGGAGTCTTACCCAGTATTGTTTATTTTCATAGACAACTGTATCCAGATATTGCTGGTAAGTCCACATATCATCAGGGCTTGGTTGTTCAGGGATAATACCTAAAGTGTCTAAATCCCACAAACGATGTACAGGTGGATCAGACTCAATATCTTCAGATATCTCTCTGAAACGTAGGGGTGACTGTTCCAAGCCTAGTCACACCACTATTATGTTATTAGATTGTTGGTTTGTTGATGCTGGATTTTGTCGGAAAAGCACCGGTCCCGTAAGCAATTTGCCTCCAGCAGACGACAACAAATTCATTCCGTGTTGTCTGGTGCATCCAGTTATAAATTTGTAATAATGATCCGCGCCTATAAGTATTCCAACATCAGTGAGGCAGTCAGACTTTATTTTATAATCTGCTAGCCTCATGCAGTTTCGTTTAAGGTGTCTCGCAGTGCGAGCTAACCCTGTGACCTGTAGGTCTGTAGGAAGTTTATCTACTACTACCGCTTGTATTGGACTAGTGGAAGATCCGAGTCTCACTAATACCTTAACTACTTGGTATTCACGAGGTCCACTATTCGTCAAGAAACCAGAAATATTTAACCTCACACTTTTGGCAGGTTTTAAATTTAACTTATCTACTAACTGTTGTGTAATGAAGGTTTTCTGTGATCCTTGATCAAAAAGACCTCTAGTGTTAACTCTAGATCTTCGGTTTATTAGTCTAAGTTGAGCTGTAGGCAGAGTGGTATTATTGCCTGACTCAGTAGCAAGTACATTTACTTCTTGATGCACTTTGCAATATTGCACTGCGGTAGAATTCGTGGAATTCTCCCCAGTGGTCATGATTGGTGTAGAAGATTTTCTACATAAGGCGTAGTGATGTACATCTTGGTTGCATCTGTCGCAGGAACGTAGCTGCACTACACATTTTTTGGGATCATGAGAGCCCATGCACTTGGTGCACTTGTGTATTTCTTGCAACCTTTTAATCCTAGTATTATAAGTAGGATAAACAGAATTACATTGGTAGGTGGCATGTCCTTGATTACAAAACGGACACCTTCTCTGGTTAATTGACTTGGCCTCTTTAGTAGACAAGTCATTGGTTATCTCAGAAGGAGACACCGAATAAGTACCTACATTTCCACTTCTTTTCCCAGTGGATGGAGTAGTCTTGGATTTATATTTACTAGACTTATTCAAAGCCTGTTTAGGTTTGACTGATGTGTCAGTATTAGTTGGTTTAGACTCAGGTTTAATTTTATCATGAGTCTTCAACCTGTTAACCGTTATTCTCAATCCCTCGAATATTTGGTCAAGAGTGAGAAACTCGGTATTATAGTGTGAGCAGAGCTCTGTTAAGACATTTCGAGGTAATTTCCTCTGCAAAAGTAACTTGATTGACTATTCTGAAGCTGGTATGTTAACTTTAGTATCTAAGGCCTTTACTAGAGACTCTACTTCTAGTCTGAAGCTTTGAAGTGACTCTGGTCTACTATTTGGTGCATTCAGATCTAGCAATTGGTAATAGAGGGTAGCTATACTTAACTCTTTGTTGCAATAGTTTAACTTCAAAAGTTTTATAGGTTCCTCATAATTACTCTCATCGAGAGTTAGGTTATGTATGACCTTTTTAGCCTCTCCTTTGAGAAGACTAAGCAGGTATGAGAATTTAGAAACCTTGTCAAGAGACTGTTTCTTGTGTATATGAACTTCAAATGAAGTCCAAAAATTATCCCAATTTTCTGTATCTAATCCTGAAAATGTAGGTAAGTCTAAAGTAGGTAAACGAACCTCTGGTAGTTGGGTATTGAATTGAGACCCTGTGTTACTGGTATTAGATCCAGATTGTTTTGCTAATTTAGATAGCATGTAAAGTTTATCTTGAGTCTCATCTTCATACTGGGAGATACCGTCTACAATTTGACTTACTTCATCAGGATCAGTCTCTGTGGTATTCAGTAGAGTAAGATAAGACTGACTTGTAGACTTAACTTGATCAAATTTCAGATCAGCTACTCTTACTGATGTCTCTAAGTGATAAGAGTCAATGGGAGTATCTTCAGATAAGCCCTCAGCCTTGTTAATTAGTCTGGTCAAATGACCTTTAAGGCCAATATAGGTTCTCCTCAATTGCTCAGGAGTAGCCATGTTGGGCTTGGGTCCAAACTTCATGGGATTAGTATATGTATTACTAATGAAGCTTGGGTACTTGTTCATTAGTTGACAAGTAACATTAAATGTAGCCTAATTTAAGGTGGCTAATTTATACTCTACCTCACTTGAGGTTAAATGTACCTACCTAACAACAAGTAGCTAGATATTTTGTGCATTGTCTGAACTTCACCATTAGTTCTCGTCCGGTTAGCTCATCTATATCACCATTAGAGGTAATGGGGATCATCCAGCAATACACAAAATAGATACATACAAAATAATGAGTACAAGATGAAATATTATGGAGACACTCCAATCAGAGTTATCTCAAAACTTAATCCCACCCTGGATAGGGTCAGCACAAATAGTATAATACATACACTACTGACTAGCTTAAGTCTAGTCGTGATAATTCCTACCTAAGACCTATGATTTTTTTTAGTCTGGGCTTGTACCAAATTCAGCACAATCTCAGCCTAAATTCTACCTAATAAGATTGGTAAAGATTATTGTGGTGCAGTAAGGTGAATATAATTGTGCTGTATTTTTTTTTTGTTTTTGTTTTTATAAAGGTGCACTTACACACACAAGTGAAAACATATAAAGGTTATGAGCTGATGCTCCTGGTGACCTAAAGATTCTTACTTCAGTATGAACTGTAGGCCTAAGTGTTGTGGGCAATTAACTGTGTCCCACTAGTGCTACCTTGTGCATGAGGTGAAAGTAGCAATGAATTGGTGTGACTTAGACTAACTGATGTGTTATACTGTTGGCAGACACAATTAATTAAATGGTTAGTCTAGTTTACATCACACAAGGATTAGTTATTACTATTAGTATTTATAATTATGATTTATGTTTATCCGGTTCGAAGGACCATAATGTGGGACATTTGGGGCTTGACTCTATTTATTTAAATATTAATGTAATGAAAATCTATTACGAAGGACCACCCGCTTTTACAGTAAAGAGGGAAACTAATAAAATATGATCATTGGAAAATTCCTAGATGAACCAGTAACTATGGATAAATACTAGAGAATATGATCATTTATATAAATTAATGGGCTGTAAAATTTACCTGAATCAAAGCCTCAAACACCTACATTGGGGGGTTATTACTGGAACTTCATTTATGTCCAGGAACTAGTGTGGTTCGTGCACCAGTCCATTATGCAATAATCTAATCCTATGGCCAATTATAGAATCATTGTATTTGTCACCAATAAGAACATAGATTATAACATGAGAAATTAATAATTATAATAAACACATGTCAATCCAAAGAAACAGTGCTCTGCATGAATAATACTACAGATAATGGAATTTAAGGAATACGAAAGGGTCTTAGCTTGAAGACGATTTCCAAGAAGTCGGTTACGACTCATCCTCGGAATCTCCTGGACTCATCATGGAACACTGGTTGATGATTAACACGGGAAATGACAGCTCAAAGAATTCTTCACACACGCTGTAAATCAAATTATATTCAGTAGCAACAGATTAAGCTACTAGACATCTATGTTCAAGAAAATTAAATTAAATAATGAAGGTAAATAATAACCTGTGGTTTTTTATAGTCGCTCTGCGTAACGACAAGCTACCCAGCTACAACCCCCTCCTAGATGATGCATCAAATAAGAATAAAGGTACTTAGCTAATAGGGCACTGTGTAAGTTAAGGCTTGCCGAAGTTCGCGCCCTAGGTTCAGGCTTCGTTGTAACGAACACGTGGTGTCTAGCCTAGCCTAGATGTTGACGCGCTTCACTGGCCGGTCACGTTGGGCTACACGGAACCAAATTTAACAGGTTCCTGGCCAAATGTCAAATTAAATCTCTTGACAATTCAACACGTTGTGTAAAGTGACACTGACACCAGCTAAGTTATTGTCTGCAAAGGTTCTTCACACCTCGCAGTGGCGACTTTCATCTGGAGCTCTTGGCGGCGTCTACCTTGGTGGCTTGGGTAATGGCGTCTCTCTCTGAGCGCGTCGCCTCGTGTACTCGCGTCTCCCCTGCCCCGCTCCGCGTCCCGCATTTGATACACAAATTATTTACTACGAATATTATCATTTCTCGCAGTTGTGATTGAAATGCTCGGATAAGGACGGGTTTATTATTCAGAGGAGTTAAATATTATTATTTGCCGTTTTACGATGGTAAACGAGCAATGGAGATGAATTAAAGTCTCTCCAGGGCATTCACGCGTGACGTTAAATTTATTACCAGATAACAGTTATAACTATAAACGCTTTATTTGGCATTAGTTGGGGATCAGTTTATCTGCAATTAATTATCACACAGAACACCGTTGTTTTATAGAGAATCAAATTCAATTCTCAGACACACTGGATATAGTTGTGTTAATTATAATGGAATCTGCCGCAACACTGGCGTCTGGTGACGAAAGAATTCTAGCCTTATTGTACAGATGTAATTATTAGTACATGTGAACTCTACGTTTGGTTAATTTTAATTACTACAGTGATTAGTAGATTTAGTAATAATTAATAATAATACAACAGTGTTGTATTTAGTGTTGGAAATTTCCAACATATATATATATATATATATATATATATATATATATATATATATATATATATATATATATGCGAACAAGCCTGAATGGTCCCCAGGACAATATGCAACTGAAAACTCACACCCCAGAAGTGACTCGAACCCATACTCCCAGGAGCCACGCAACTGGTATGTACAATTCGCCTTAATCCACTTGACCATCACGACCGGACATAATGAGGTGATAGCCGAGGCTATTTGAACCACCCCACCACCGGCACTCGGATAGTAATCTTGGGCATAGCATTTTACCAAATCACCTCATTCTTTGGGGCACACGTGAGGAACACAAATCCGAGTGCTGGCGGTGGGGTGGTTCAAATAGCCTCGGCTCTCACCTCATTATGTCCGGTCGTGATGGTCAAGTGGATTAAGGCGTCTTGTACATACCAGTTGCGTGGCTCCTGGGAGTATGGGTTCGAGTCACTTCTGGGGTGTGAGTTTTCAGTTGCATATTGTCCTGGGGACCATTCAGGCTTGTTCGCATTTGTGTTCCTCACGTGTGCCCCAAAGAATGAGGTGATTTGGTAAAATGCTATGCCCAAGATTACTATCCGAGTGCCGGCGGTGGGGTGGTTCAAATAGCCTCGGCTATCACCTCATTATGTCCGGTCGTGATGGTCAAGTGGATTAAGGCGTCTTGTACATACCAGTTGCGTGGCTCCTGGGAGTATGGGTTCGAGTCACTTCTGGGGTGTGAGTTTTCAGTTGCATATTGTCCTGGGGACCATTCAGGCTTGTTCGCATTTGTGTTCCTCACGTGTGCCCCAAAGAATGAGGTGATTTGGTAAAATGCTATGCCCAAGATTACTATCCGAGTGCCGGCGGTGGGGTGGTTCAAATAGCCTCGGCTATCACCTCATTATGTCCGGTCGTGATGGTCAAGTGGATTAAGGCGTCTTGTACATACCAGTTGCATGGCTCCTGGGAGTATGGGTTCGAGTCACTTCTGGGGTGTGAGTTTTCAGTTGCATATTGTCCTGGGGACCATTCAGGCTTGTTCGCATTTGTGTTCCTCACGTGTGCCCCAAAGAATGAGGTGATTTGGTAAAATGCTATGCCCAAGATTACTATCCGAGTGCCGGCGGTGGGGTGGTTCAAATAGCCTCAGCTATCACCTCATTATGTCCGGTCGTGATGGTCAAGTGGATTAAGGCGTCTTGTACATACCAGTTGCGTGGCTCCTGGGAGTATGGGTTCGAGTCACTTCTGGGGTGTGAGTTTTCAGTTGCATATTGTCCTGGGGACCATTCAGGCTTGTTCGCATTTGTGTTCCTCACGTGTGCCCCAAAGAATGAGGTGATTTGGTAAAATGCTATGCCCAAGATTACTATCCGAGTGCCGGCGTTGGGGTGGTTCAAATAGCCTCGGCTATCACCTCATTTTGTCCGGTCGTGATGGTCAAGTGGATTAAGGCGTCTTGTACATACCAGTTGCGTGGCTCCTGGGAGTATGGGTTCGAGTCACTTCTGGGGTGTGAGTTTTCAGTTGCATATTGTCCTGGGGACCATTCAGGCTTGTTCGCATTTGTGTTCCTCACGTGTGCCCCAAAGAATGAGGTGATTTGGTAAAATGCTATGCCCAAGATTACTATCCGAGTGCCGGCGGTGGGGTGGTTCAAATAGCCTCGGCTATCACCTCATTATGTCCGGTCGTGATGGTCAAGTGGATTAAGGCGTCTTGTACATACCAGTTGCGTGGCTCCTGGGAGTATGGGTTCGAGTCACTTCTGGGGTGTGAGTTTTCAGTTGCATATTGTCCTGGGGACCATTCAGGCTTGTTCGCATTTGTGTTCCTCACGTGTGCCCCAAAGAATGAGGTGATTTGGTAAAATGCTATGCCCAAGATTATTATCCGAGTGCCGGCGGAGGGGTGGTTCAAATAGCCTCGGCTATCACCTCATTATGTCCGGTCGTGATGGTCAAGTGGATTAAGGCGTCTTGTACATACCAGTTGCGTGGCTCCTGGGAGTATGGGTTCGAGTCACTTCTGGGGTGTGAGTTTTCAGTTGCATATTGTCCTGGGGACCATTCAGGCTTGTTCGCATTTGTGTTCCTCACGTGTGCCCCAAAGAATG
The DNA here is from genome assembly GCF_040958095.1 of Procambarus clarkii. Lineage (NCBI taxonomy): Eukaryota > Metazoa > Arthropoda > Malacostraca > Decapoda > Cambaridae > Procambarus > Procambarus clarkii. The sequence goes on from NC_091175.1 coordinate 35,729,644, forward strand.
AGGTGATTTGGTAAAATGCTATGCCCAAGATTACTATCCGAGTGCCGGCGTTGGGGTGGTTCAAATAGCCTCGGCTATCACCTCATTATGTCCGGTCGTGATGGTCAAGTGGATTAAGGCGTCTTGTACATACCAGTTGCGTGGCTCCTGGGAGTATGGGTTCGAGTCACTTCTGGGGTGTGAGTTTTCAGTTGCATATTGTCCTGGGGACCATTCAGGCTTGTTCGCATTTGTGTTCCTCACGTGTGCCCCAAAGAATGAGGTGATTTGGTAAAATGCTATGCCCAAGATTACTATCCGAGTGCCGGCGGTGGGGTGGTTCAAATAGCCTCGGCTATCACCTCATTATGTCCGGTCGTGATGGTCAAGTGGATTAAGGCGTCTTGTACATACCAGTTGCGTGGCTCCTGGGAGTATGGGTTCGAGTCACTTCTGGGGTGTGAGTTTTCAGTTGCATATTGTCCTGGGGACCATTCAGGCTTGTTCGCATTTGTGTTCCTCACGTGTGCCCCAAAGAATGAGGTGATTTGGTAAAATGCTATGCCCAAGATTACTATCTGAGTGCCGGCGGAGGGGTGGTTCAAATAGCCTCGGCTATCACCTCATTATGTCCGGTCGTGATGGTCAAGTGGATTAAGGCGTCTTGTACATACCAGTTGCGTGGCTCCTGGGAGTATGGGTTCGAGTCACTTCTGGGGTGTGAGTTTTCAGTTATATATATATATATATATATATATATATATATATATATATATATATATATATATATATATATATATATATATGTCGTACCTAGTTGCCAGAACGCACTTCTCAGCCTACTATGCAAGGCCTGATTTGCCTAATAAGCCAAGTTTTCATGAATTAATTGTTTTTCAACTACCTAACCTACCTAACCTAACCTAACCTAACTTTTTCGGCTACCTAACCTAACCTAACCTATAAAGATAGGTTAGGTTAGGTTAGGTAGGGTTGGTTAGGTTCGGTCATATATCTACGTTAATTTTAACTCCAATAAAAAAAAATTGACCTCATACATAATGAAATGGGTAGCTTTATCATCTCATAAGAAAAAAAAATAGAGAAAATATATTAATTCATGAAAACTTGGCTTATTAGGCAAATCGGGCCTTGCATAGTAAGATGAGAAGTGCGTTCTGTCTACTAGGTACGACATATATATATATATATATATATATATATATATATATATATATATATATATATATATATATATATATATATATATATATATATATATATATATATATATATATATATATATATATATGTCGTACCTAGTAGCCAGAACGCACTTCTCTGCCTACTATTCAAGGCCCGATTTGCCTAATAAGCCAAGTTTTCATGAATTAATTGTTTTTCGACTACCTAACCTACCTAACCTAACCTAACCTAACTTTTTCGGCCACCTAACCTAACCTAACCTATAAAGATAGGTTAGGTTAGGTTAGGTAGGGTTGGTTAGGTTCGGTCATATATCTACGTTAATTTTAACTCCAATAAAAAAAAATTGACCTCATACATAATGAAATGGGTAGCTTTATCATTTCATAAGAAAAAAATTAGAGAAAATATATTAATTCAGGAAAACTTGGCTTATTAGGCAAATCGGGCCTTGAATAGTAGGCTGAGAAGTGCGTTCTGGCTACTAGGTACGACATATATATATATATATATATATATATATATATATATATATATATATATATATATATATATATATATATATATATATATATATATATATATATATATATATATATGTATATGTATATATATAGGTGTATACTGGCAGCAGGTTTTCTTTCAAACATGTTTCATTGAATATGACCACATATTCTCTATATATTATTTTCTGGTTTAGGGCTTCTATCCCTCTAACTATTTTCTTAGCATCAGGGCTTAGTTGAAATAGTAGTTCTCCAAAACTCATTTTAGTACTTTTAGGGTAAAGAAAAGAAGTGATTTACTATAGAGTGTATTACACTTATTTATACAATTTGCACAACGTTTCGAACCTCCAGGTTCATTCTCAAGTGAACAGATCTTACAATGCTGGTTGATTTTATACCCGCACTGGGCCAGGTGATAATACAATAAAGGTGAATACATGGGGGGGATACATAAGGGATTAATGTGAGGTGAAACATAGAGGTAACTGCAGAAGGCTTATTGGCCCATAGAGGCAGCTCCCATCTAAACACAAAGATTAATCCAGTGTGATTGGCCTGTTATGTTGGACATTGTCTTCTGTGTTGGCATCGTTATGTTCTGGTCTTGTCCTTACTCTCATGGTGGGTAGAGTAAATAGTTCCGTAATTTGGGTGTTCATGGTAGGTTGTTCTATTCTTATGTGAATTGCCTCAAGAATTTGTAATATTCTTGCATCTTGGGTTTTGTCTATTGTGCAGGTATTCTTGTTCAACATTTCTCTTGTTAGAGTGATGTCATGAGCTTGTCTCATGTGATTCCTAGGGGCACCGGATTGAAGATGGCATGTCAAACGCCTCGTCAGCTTGGTCGACGTCATACCTATGTACTTATATTGAAGGTTACATCCTTCGTGGGGGCAAGTGTACATGTATACAACGCTTGACTGCTGTAGAGGGATCTCCGTTGGCTTCGGGCTGTTTTTGATAAGGAGTTCGGAAGTCTTCTTGGTTTTGTAGAATATTATCAGGTTTATGTTTTGGTTAGGAGTAGTGCTTTTTACTCCTTTACGGATTATTTCTTTCATTATTCTTTCCTCTTTTATATGTTCACTGTGCATGGTTGATTTGTAATATAATTTTATTGGAGGTGTTGTGGTTTCTGTTCTAGGTTCTGGATTATACCGACGGTCCAAGTGTCTTCTAATAGCAGCGTTTATTTCCGTGTTGCTATATCCATTGTTCACCAATACCCGAGTTACTCTTTCAAACTCTCTACTCACGTTGCTCCATTCAGAGCAGTGGGTAAGCGCTCGACGAATTTGAGAACACTGGCTTTGTATATTTGGGGGCACTCACTTCTACCGTTCAGGCATAATCCTATGTTGGTGGGCTTGGTATATACGTTGGTGCTTAAAGAGGTTCCTGTTTTTGTTATTAGTACATCCAGGAATGGCAGACTGTTATTTGCACTATTTTCATGTGTAAATCGGAGTACTGACTCTCTCTCTAGATGTCTTTTTAGGTCAATTAGTTCATCTGAGTCTTTTACTATTACGAATATGTCATCTACATAACGGCAATATACAGTTGGTTTTTGTCTGCTACTGAAGACCCTGTCTTCGATGGTTCCCATATAAAAATTAGCAAATAAAACTCCTAAGGGGGAGCCCATTGCTACTCCGTCTATTTGTAAACACATGTCTCCTTGTGGACTGATGAAAGGAGCTTCCTTTGTACATGCTTCGAGAAGACTCTTCAAGTGTGGCTCAGGTATGTCTAATTTGGGGGTGCTCTCGTCTCTCAACCCGTTCTCGCAAATTTAATAAGTCAATATTGACTTATTAAATATGTGCATAGGTGACATACTTAACATAATAGTTTCCCTTGAAAAGCTTCATAGAAAACACCGACCTTACCTAACCTACTTAGTATGTTAAGATAAGCATCTTATTGCTTCGTAATTACAATTATTACCTAACCTATACCTATAATAGGTTAAGTAACAATTGTAATTACGAAGCTATAAGATGCTTATTTTAACATACTAAGTAGGTTAGGTAAGGTCGGTGTTTTCAATGAAGCTTTTCAAGGGAAACTATTATGTTAAGTATGTCACCAATGCACGCAACAAATAAGTCAATATTGACTTATTAAATTTGCGAGAACGGGTTGCGTCTCTGTATACTCTGTCTAGTATCATTCCTATGGTTGTGTCGACTGGGACGTTGGTAAATAGGGATTCAACGTCCAGGGATGCGATGATTCCATCGGGCTGGGTAGATTTTATCAATTCTAGGAAATCTGCTGATTTAGTTAAGTTTAGATTTTTAAGTTTAGTCTACAATCATCAGCAGATTTCCTAGAAATGATCAAATCTACCAAGCCCGATGGAATCATCGCATCCATGGACAATTAATTCATGAAAACTTGGCGCTTATTAGGCCAGTTGGGCCTTGCATAGTCGGCTCAGAAGTGCGTTCTGGCTTCTAGGTACGACATAAATATATATATATATATATATATATATATATATATATATATATATATATATATATATATATATATATATATATATATATATATATATATATATATGTCGTACCTAATAGCCAGAACTCACTTCTTGGCCTATTATGCAGGGCTCTCGTCTTACTTAACTAAGTTAACAAGGACTCTGTTGTTTCTGGCTAAGTGTAAACATTTTGGCCTATTATGCAAAAAATCATACTGTTTTTTTGGCCAAGAATGCAAACTGGCGATTGTTTATTTGTTTATCACATGGTCACTGTAAAGTAAGATGTTGTCCATTGAATGTAGGAAGATATTTAGATAAAAATGTCAAATGAGGACGATGTACAGATTAATAATGGCCTTAGGAATTGTTTGTACTAGAAATCAGTAGCACGTGGAGCGATATGGTGCTTGAACACTTAGCTGGCATACACTATTATTTAAAACAATTTTGTGTTTATAGAGAGAAAGAGAGAGATAGATTAATAGTTCTCAACTCCTTAAAACATACATAACTGAAACATGCTCATGTCTGAACATTTTGTCCTGCCTCAAAATCACATTGAACAAATAATGTCTTATCCCAGGCCAGCATCCTCTCCGATAAGGATCCTTGGTGGCTCGACCACCAGAAGTTACATCCTGTATACCACTACATTCTCATTTGAACCTAATAGTACTTACCTAACCTAACTTTTTATATAGTCTGTATACGGTAGCTTATTACGAAGCGATAAGCACCCTCCCCTAGGATAGGTTAGGTTAGGTTCCCTAGGTTCAACGCAACCCCCTGTCCCATCATGCCTGGAGGAGACAGCTGGTTGCCCGGAGTAGATGGTAGCAGTGTCAGCTGAATTATATAAATATCAAGTAGTCGCAGGCTACTCTCACATTTTACATCCACTGACGGCCAACCAACACACGCTTCGCTACTCTTCCATCAAATAGAAATTTAGTAGCCACATTCTTACTAATATTTGGAATATTCAGGTGTACAAAGCTTTTAAAACCATGGTATCATTATTTCCCTTTAAATCTTTTACATCTTCGATTATATCAAGTTCCCAAATAAAAAAAATATGTAGACAAATATTGTTCAGTTGATATAAATATTACATTAGAACCATCTATAATTAAATTAAGACCAACTATACACAAAATTGTAAATGTTTATGCTATTAAAATATGGATGGGATCTACTCAAGAAGGATATCCTGCGGCATCCCAATTACAATTTA
>NC_091175.1:35735565-35905565 GCF_040958095.1 Procambarus clarkii
ATCATGGAGCATTAGTGTATTAGCCTGGTTATGGATCACTGGAACATTAGTGTATCAGCCTGGATATGGATCACTGGAGCATTAGTGAATCAAGCTGGCCATGGATCACAGAAACATTATTGTATCAGCCTGGTTATAGATCACTGAAGCATTAGTGTATCAGCCTAGTTATGGATCACAGGAGCATTAGTGAATAAGCCTGGACATGGATCACTAGAGCATTAGTGTATCAGCCTGGTTATGGATCACTGGAGAGGTAATGTATCCGTCTGACCTAAGATCACTGGAGCATTAGTGTATAATTCTGGTTATGGATCAATAGATCATTAGTGTATCAGTCTGGTTAAGGATCACTGGAGCATTAGTACATCATCCTGGCCTTGGATCACTGGATCATTACTTTATCAACCTGGCCTTGAATCACTGGAGCCATGGTGAATCGGTCTCGTTATAGATCACTGGATCATAAGTGTATGAGTCTTGTTATAAATCACTGGATCATTAGTGTATAAGTCTGGGTGTGGATCGCTGGATCATTAGTGTATCAGTCTGATTATGGATCGCTGGATCATAAGCGTATCAGACAGTTATAGATCACTGTAGCATTAGTGCATCAGCCTGGCCATTAATTACTGGAGCATTATTGTATCAGTCTGGTTATGAATCACTGGAGCATTAGTGTATAAGTCTGGGCGTGGATCACTGGTTAATTTGTTTATCTGGCGGGTTGTGGATCAGTGGATCATTAGTGAATCAGTCTGGTTATAGATCACTGGAGTATTAGTCTATCAGTCTGGTTATGGATCATTGGATCATTAATGTATCAGTGAGGTTATGGATCACTGGATCATTAGTGTATCAGTCTGATTATGGATCGCTGGATCATAAGCGTATCAGACAGGTTATAGATCACTGTAGCATTAGTGCATCAGCCTGGCCATTAATTACTGGAGCATTATTGTATCAGTCTGGTTATGAATCACTGGAGCATTAGTGCATCAGCCTGGCCTTGAATCACTGGAGAATTAGTGCATCAGTCTGGTATATATCACTGAAGCATTAGTGTTTTTGTCGGAAAATCGGACACCATTTATTAATATTACATGCAACATGCAGATAATATGGCTGCTGTTATGTACACAAGTTAACCCATAGAAACTGTAGCTTGTAGTGGAACTTTCCGCCAATACAAATCGGAGTATCATTGCCACATAGTACTACAAAATTTACCAGCTATTCTGTTGGGAATTATTCTTAAATACTGTAGTCTTTGGACTTATCACATCATTGAAACATCTCATTTGAATTAACTTAATTATCAGTATCAAAATTGAGTAAATCACTTACTGACATCTGGACAAAATGAGCCAGCAGTGTCACAGTGGTGAAGGTCAGCCATTGTTAAGACCAGATTCGTTGGAAAAAACACAGCTCCTATAATTCTCTTGGACGAAGTGTTATGGAGATCTTTTTAGTGTTCTGCCATCATCAACACGCTGTCAACAACCACAGGAGAAGCGTCTTTCCGAAATCTTATCTAAGTCATTATTGGCCAGTAATGTTATGTTAGATACGATTATTTCCGGTTAGAACACGAACAATTGACTCTGGTTATGGATCACTGGAGCATTAGTGTATCAGCCTGGCAATGGATCACTGGGGCATTAGCATATCAGTCTGGTTATAGATTACTGGATCATTAGTGTATCAGCCTGCTTATAGATCACAGGAGCATTAGTGTATCAGCCTGGTTATGGATCACTGGATCACTAGTGCATCAGCCTGGTTGTGGATCACTGGAGAATTAGTGCATCAACCTGGCCATGGATCACTGGAACATTAGTGTACTTGCCTGGTTATAGATCATTGAAGCATTAGTGTACCAGCCTGCTACCAGGCTGTGATCTGGTACCAGTACCAGATCACAGGAGCATTAGTGAATAAGCCTGGCCTTTGATCATTGGAGCATTAGTGTATCAGCTAGGCCATGAATCACTGGAACATTAGTGTATCAGCGCCTGGTTATAAATCACTGAAGCATTAGTGTATCAGCCTGGTTATGGATCACAATAGCATTAGTGAATAAGCCTGGCCATTGATCATTGGAGAATTACTGAATCAGCCTGGCTATGGATCACTGGAGCATTAGTGTATCAGCCTCGTTATGGATCACTAGAGCAGTAATGTATCCGTCTGACCATGGATCACTGGAAAATTAGTGAATTAGTCTGGTTAAGGATCACTGGAGCATTAGTGCATCAGCCTGGCCATGGATCACTGGAGCATTAGTGTATCAGTTTGCTTATGGAACACTGGAGCATTAATGTATCAGCCTGGCCATAGATCACTGGAGAATTAGTGTAGGGGTCTGGTTATGGAACACTGGAGCATTAGTGTATCAGCCTGGTCATGCATCACTGGGGCATTAGTGTATCAGGCTGGATATGGATCACTGGATCATTAGTGTATCAGCCTGGTTATAGATCACTGGAGAATTAGTGTATCACCCTAGTTATGGATCACTGGAAAATCAGTGTATCAGACTGGTTAGGGATCATTGGAGCATTAGTGTATCAGCGTGGTCATGGATCACTGGAGCGTTAGTGTATCAGTCTAGTTATGGGTCACTGGATCATTAGTGTATCAGTCTGGTTATGGGTCACTGGAGCATTAGTGTACCAGTCTGGTTATGTATCACTGCACCATAAAAGTATCAGTCTGGTTAAGGGTCACTGGATCATTAGGTTATCAGTCTCGTTATGAATCACTTGATCATTAGTGTATCAGTCAAATTATGGACCACTGGAGCATTAGTGCATCAGCCTGGCCATGGATCACTGCAGCATTAGTGAACCAGTCTGGTTATGGATCACTGGATCATTAATGCATCAGTCTGGTTAAGGGTCACTGGATCATTAGTCCATCAATCTGGTTATGGACCACTTGAGCATTAGTGTATCAGTCAAATTATGGACCACTGGAGCATTAGTGCATCAGCCTGGCCATGGATCACTGGAACATGAATGTATAAGTCTGCTTATGGATCAGAGGAGCGTTAGTGCATCAGCCTGGCCATGGATCACTGGAGTATTAGTGTATCAGTCTGGTTATGGTTAACGGAAGAATTAGTGTATCAGCCTAGCCATGAATCACTAGGGCATAAGTGTATCAGTCTGGGTATGGATCACTGGATCATTAGTATATCAGCCTGGTTATATATCACAGGAGCATTAGTGTATCACTTTGGTTATGTATGTTACGGCCCTAATAGGACGCAACCGGGTTCTTTTCTGATGGTATTAGTTTTTGGGTATCGGCCACAAATTAGTAGAGGCTTTCAAGGGGTGAGCTCCGTAATGCAAGTAAAATAAACTGGGGAGGTACATTAAATACACTAGTACATCACTTATATTATATATATATATATATATATATATATATATATATATATATATATATATTATATATATATATATATATATATATATATATATATATATATATATATATATTATTAAATATGACCGAAAAAGTAAGATTAATAATTCTAACACGAATTTTCTCTATCTTTCTTACGTATCTTTTCACTGTTGATGGTAATTCAAAGATCAATTCTCCAAAATTAATTTTTAATGAATTATGGATGAATGAATTACGTCAATTATATGATCCTGCCTGTACTCCTCTTGACATACCAGAAAACAGTCTAAAGGAAACTACTCCAAGCTTGTACTAAAGAGGTACCCTTCTTGAGCCCGGATGGACACATGTGTAAGCAAGTAGATGGGGTCGCCATGGGTTCTCCCCTAGGTGTCCTGTTTGCAAACTTCTACATGGGTACCATCGAGCAAAAAATCTTAGTCGACATGAACTTGAAACCGGCCATATACTGCAGGTATGTTGACGACATTTTTACACAGGTACCTGATGTCAGACATCTGCAGAAGCTGAAGGAGGCATTTGAGCAGAATTCTGTGTTACGTTTCACTTACGAGATAGAGAAGGATGGGAAGCTGCCCTTTCTAGATGTAACAGTCATGGAAAGAAGCGGAGTTTTCCACACTGCAGTCTACACTAAGGAAACAAACATATGAATGTGCCTGAATGCCAACAGTGACTGCCCGGACAGGTACAAGAGGAGTGTTGTTAACGCTTATGTCGACCGTGCCCTCAGCCACAGCTCAGAATGGAAGCAAGTCGACGAAGAACTCTGTAGGGTAAGGCAGGTCCTAGTCAACAACGGCTTCTCCAATGGTTTCGTGGAAGACATCATAAGAAGGAAAGTGAAACGCCATGCAACCTCTGAAGAGACAACTAACACAACACCTATACCTCCTATTAGACAATTTTAGAGGAACTTCTTTTCCACAGCCCAAAAAACAGAGGAAAGGGTCCTGAAAGATATTGTCAGTAGAAACGTTATCCCTACAGACAAAAATCAGAAGATACAACTGACGATTTACTATAAAACCAGAAAAACAGCCAGCCTACTCATGAGAAACTCTCCAGACACAAAGCAGAACGCTTTAAAAGAGACCACCGTCGTCTATGCCTACAAATGCCCTCTTGGGGACTATAAGCCTAAAAAAAAACAGTATATAGTCAAGACAACAACATCTCTTTCCAGGCGTTTAACGATGCATAAGCAACAGGGCTCCATTAAGGAACATATAATCTCTTCCCACAAACAAACCATCACCAGAGAAATCTTAGCAAACAACACAGAAATCATCGATAGATACAGCGATAGCAGGCGGCTTGACGTCTGCGAGGCACTACACATCAAGGAGTCAACACCAGCAATCAACAGCCAATTAATGCACAACTATATTCTACCCACTTCAAGACTCCGCTCCAATATAGAGGCATCAAGAAATATGGACCAATAGGCTTTCTACAATTACTTCCATTCAATACCCATTGTTTCGTGTTCTGTCTTGTGTTTGAATTTAATACCCATTCAATACCCATTGTTTCGTGTTCTGTCTTGTGTTGGAATTTAATACCCATTGTTGAAAGTTCGTTTTTCACCTCATCCACCTCACCCAAATGTAGATATAAACCTCGAAGATGTGTAAGCTCTATTCAGTTTCAGTTGTGTGTTTGTAAACTAAAGTCTTTGAAAATGTAATAAGTTTTATTCATAATAAGTTAGAATTCTCCAAAATTCATTTTTATTTCTAGTCTGACGCGACACGGGCGCGTTTCGTAAAACTTATTACATTTTCAAAGACTTTAGTTCACAAATACACAACTGAATAGAACTTACGTATCTCAGATTTTATATCTACATTTGAGTGAGGTGGGAGGGGTGATGTGGCATTAACACAAGACAGAACAAGAGGGGATATTAATAGGGTATTAAAAGTATCAACACAAGACATTACACAAACAATGGGTATTTGAATAGAAGTGTTTGTAGAAAGCCTATTGGTCCATATTTCTTGATGCTTCTATATTGGAGCGGAGTCTTGAGGTGGGTAGAATATAGTTGTGCGATAATTGGCTGTTGATTGCTGGTGTTTACTTCTTGATGTGTAGTGCCTCGCAAACGTCAAGCCGCCTGCTATCGCTGTATCTATCGATGATTTCTGTGTTGTTTACTAGGATTTCTGTAAAAAAAATTCTGTAGAGATCCTAGTAAACAACACAGAAATCATCGATAGATACAGCGATAGCAGGCGGCTTGACGTTTGCGAGGCACTACACATCAAGAAGTCAACACCAGCAATCAACAGCCAATTATTGCACAACTATATTCTATTCAACTATATTCATTAATAATAATGCATCAGTCTGGGTATAGATCACTGGATAATTAGTGTATAAGCCTGGTTATAGATCGCTGGAGGACTTGTGTATCAGCCTGGTTATTGATCACTGGAGCATTATCGTATCAGCCTGGTTTTATATCATTGAAAAATAATGTATCAGTCTGGGTAAAGATCACTGGATCATTAGTGTATTGGTCTTATTATTAGTCACTAGATCATTAGTGAATAAGTCTGGTTGTGGATCACTGGATCGTTAGTGTATCAGTTGAGTTTTGGATTTCTGGATCATTAGTGTGTCAGTCTGTTACGGCCCTCATGGGACGCAACCGGGTTCTTTTGTGGTGGTACGAAAGTTGTGGTATCTGGCGCCAAGCCAGTAGTGGCTTTCAAGGGGTGAGCTCAGTAATGCAAGTAAAATAAAAAAGGGTGGTACATTAAATACACAAGTTCGTCACTTTAACCATATATAATTATTCTTCCCATCACCATATTTATATAAAAGTCTTAAACGGAAAATATTACTACACTATGTACATCATCGTCTCTCTCAGAAGACTCTGAATACTTGGCGAAGCTCACTCCGTGCAGTCCGGGTTTCCTTATCCGTGGTACTACCCTCAGCAGGTACCAGGAAACAATGAGTCTACCCTGGCCACGGGCCTGCCAAATCACAATTCCACTTGGTGCCTCGTCGTGAAGGCCAACAACCACAGTCCAGCATGTTGCTGGCAGGTACCAATCAGCCTCACGCTGCTAGGCCACTTCACGAGCGAATACAAGGGCTGCAAGCCCTAGGCAGGAGCTTCATGTAACTCGCTGGTTTCTCTCCTCTTTTGGCACCACAGTCGGTTGTCTCTTCCATCAGCCAACCCCGGGTACGGCGAATCCCGTCACTGCCACTCCTCGGGCAGACAGTTGAACACTCTATAGTTCTCCTCCAGCGGCGGCTCACTGCTTCTGTAAAGCAGACTGGTGTAGAGACCTTGGCTGCCTTAGGTAGACTGACTCTTCGTACATCACAGCAGCCCTACGTTGACTCTGTGAATATAGACACGTCATCAGTACACTGGGACATTACATGGGGACCACTGGGACATATCACTTACTGACTTAGCCACAAACGTACACCATTTTGCTCCATAGATGGCGCTGATCGTCTAAGCGTCACCTCATTAGAGGTCAGCACCGGTTACCTCACGAGCCGACTAGGACAAGAATCTAGCTTTTCTGGCTGGTATAGTCTTGTGACTACTAGATGTCGTCGTCCGTTTAGTGGGGGTTTCTGGAGCGGACTCACAGATGGCGTTGGCGTCACTTCATGTTCTGACGATGGTTATTGGTCACTTGATTATTAGTGTATCAGTCTTGTTATGGATCATTGTATCATCAGAATATCAGTCTGGTTATGGACCAGTGGATCATTAGTGTATAAGTCTGATTATGGATCGCTGGATCATAAGTATATTTGTCTAGTTATAAATCACTGGAGCATTAGTGTATCAGCCTGGTTGTAGATCTCTGGAGCATTAGTGCATCAACTTGGCCATGAATCACTGGAATATTATTGTACCAGTCTGGTTATTGATCACTTGAGAATTAGTGCATAATCCTAGCCAAGGATCAATGGAGCATTAGTATATCAGTCTGGTTATGCTTCAATGGAGGCATTAGTTTATCAGCCTGGCCAAGCATCACTGGAGCATTAGTGTATCAGTCTGGTTGTGGATAAATGGATCATATATGTATCAGTCTGGTTATAGATCACAGGAACATTAGTGTATCAGCCTGGCTATAGATCACTGAAGCATTAGAGTAGGACTGGACATGAATCACTAGAGCACTAGTGTATTAGCCTAGTTATGGATCACTGGAGCATTAGTAAATCAGCCTGGCTATGGATCACAGGAGCATTAGTGTAACAGCCTGGTTAGGGATCACTGTAGCATTAGTGTAGGACTGGACATGAATCACTGGAGCATTAGTGTATTAGCCTAGTTATGGATCACTGGAGCATTAGTGTATAAGCCTTGCTATGGATCACTGGAGTATTAGTGTATCAGCCTGGTTAGGGATCACTGGATCATTAGTGTATCAGTCTGGTTATGATACATTAATGCTCCAGTGACTGATACCAGACTCATACACTAATGCTCCAGTGATCCATGGCCAGGATGATAAACTAATGCTCCAGTGATCCAAAACCAGGCTAATACAATAATGCTCCAGTGATCCATAACTATGATGATGCACTAATGCTCCAGTGATCTAGAACCAGGCTAATATACTAATGCTCCTCAAATCTATAACTAGACTTATAAACTTATAATCCAGCGATCCATAACTAGACTGATAAACTTATGATCCAAGCAATCCATAATCTCACTGATAAACTAATGCGGCAGTGATCCATTGCCACGCTGATACACAATTTATACAGTGATCCATAATAAGACTGACACACTAATGCTCCAGTGATCCATGTCCAAGCTGATACACTAATGATCCAGTGATCCATAACCAGGCTGATGTTACGTACTCCTAGCAGAATACGTATATAAATTTGAAATAGCATTTTTGTTTCCATTATATCATTGCCTGTATATGTACACACATGGTGTTTTGTAAATTGTCGTGTGGTGTGGCAGCGTCAGTGGACAGGAGCGCGGTTGCCTTTGCACACGTCTATTACCTGATTGATACGGGAAAGCTGGACCTGTTCAGTTTGGAAGTTCCAGATGTCACTTTTATTTAGTTAGGTAATTGTTTATATACTGTTATTAAACAGGTGGCATTGTACTTATATATTTTGTAAGCAACTATTATCTGTAATTTGCATTCTTGTGTGTTTTGAGAACAAGTGGTTGTTCAATTAGTTTTAAATATTAAAAAGTCCTTAGTTTCCATCCCTCATCCTGGGATGAGGCAGACGGGAGGTGAGAATGTGGGTAGCGACAGAGCGTGAGTCAGTAGCTGATACGGGACCAGGAGAGTAACATGTGGGAGATAAGTCTTTACATTCATTTTGTGCCATATTTTATTTGTTATATTTAGTGATATGACAATACTTTCATTTATTGTATAAGTTAACTTAACCATCTGTGTTTTTATATTATACTGTCTTGAATATATATCTATATAATATTTTGTATCTATTCTTCAGTCCTAAAGGAAGAGTTTTATTTATGTGCTCATTACTTATCAAGGGGTTATACTGGTGACGCGCTTTAGAGAGCAGCAGTGGTATCCCTAGACGTAATTAAAGCTTGGCTGCTGTAGGGTCACGAGCCGTAACGAACGATAGGTAACAAAGAGTTATGGGGGCCTGTGCCGGGAAATATTGTTCCCACTTAACCTTAATTATGCTAATCTAACCTTGCCTTCCTAGGTACCATTGTGTTAAGTGTCTGTGTGTTTCTTAAGAACTATTCCATGTGCCAAGCAAGCTTTCCTGTGTGTCAAGTAACAACGTTTCACGATTTTGAGGTAAGTCATCCTATATATTTTGTTTGTGCAGTGAGGCCAAGCGAATTTTCAGTGTGGTTACAATTTTACAGTGAAGTGTAGTGCAGTGCCATTGTTTTTAATTATTGTTGTGAATCAAGTGCCAAGTGTTAGTAACGATGGAGGAGAAAGTTGCAGCGTTGGTGGCTCACCCAGACTTTGAAAGGATTCAGAGCCTTAAAAAGACTGAGTTAATACAAATGGCAAATCAGTTGGATTTGACCGCCAACAATAGAATGGTTAAAGCCCAAATATTGAAAGTCATTGTGACACATTTTGTTGAGAATGGAGAGTTAGATGAAGAAATTCTAGAAGAGTTAAAAGAGGAGTCGAGTGATCAGATGACGTTAAAGCGTCTTGAGTTAGAAGCGCAAATAGCCAATGCTAAGCTTGAAGCTCAAAAAGAACAGAAAATATTAGAGGCTGAAGCTCGTCAAAGAGAGCTTGAAGCTCAAAAAGAACAGAGAATATTAGAACTTGAAGCTCAAAAAGAACAGCAAATATTAGAGGCTGAAGCTCAGCAGAGGGAGCTTGAGACTAGACGTTTAGAAATTGAGGCACAGTTGCAAATAGAAGCCACAAAAAGGCAACAATTAGAGATTCAACAACAAATGGCTGACACTAACTTCAGGCTTGAATCACAGCGTATGGCAGCTGGGCATGGAAATACTAGTAATGTTTCAATAAATAGTGATAATAATCCCATCAGGACGCATAAGTATATAGAGTTACCAAAGTTCAATGAGGAGGATCCTGAGGGTTTCTTTGCACATTTTTATAAAATTGCCATCAGTATGAACTGGCCAAGGGATCAGTGGGTAGCCATTATGCAGTCTCAATTTAAGGGGCGTAGTCAGGAGGTTTTCACATCCCTACCTGACGCTCATAGTTTTGATTATGAATTTGTAAAGAAAAGCATCTTAAATGCTTACCAGTTAAATCCAGAGGCACACAGGCAAAAGTTTAGAAATCTAAGGAGGACAAGTGATCAGACAATAGCAGATTTTACTCGTCAGAAGACGAATTTTTGTAACAGATGGTTAAAGTCACTTTCAGTCACTGATTTTGATGCTCTAAAGAATCTTCTTATAATGGAAGAAGTATTGTCATGTCTCCCAGACCAGTTGTCTACTTTTATGGCAGAACAAAAGAATGTAACAGACATTTATGAGCTGTCAAAGCTCGTGGATGAGCATGAGTTGTTGACTAAGGCCCAGTTTACGGCCACTTCACCTAAGTCTAGTCGTAGAGTAAATTATAATGCTCACCGAACTCCTTATCAGAATCCATCCCGTCCTAGTACTCCAGTTACTCCCATGAGCTCTTCTCTTACAAAACCTAACCCTGCTACTTCATTGTCAGGAATGTCAAATAATAATAAGGTTATTTCTAAACCTACAGTTGGTTCTACCAGTGTGTCCACTGTAAGGTCCTGTTCCCATTGTAAGAGAAAAGGCCATGGAATTCATTCATGTTTTATATTGCACCCTGAGTTACGACCAACTGGTCTCATTTATTGCAGAGGTGTGCAAAATAAACTTACTAATAAACATGTAACTGTAAACCCCAATTGGGTGAAACAGTATTCACCATATATGTCTTCAGGTGAAGCTTTGTGTATTAATGGGAAGTGGAAGCCAGTGGTTATTCTTCGTGATACAGGTGCTTCCCAAACCATAATTTCATCCAGTATTCTTTCTGATGTGGAAAAGAGAGATACTGGAAAGTTTGTTGTT
Organism: Procambarus clarkii; assembly: GCF_040958095.1. Taxonomy (NCBI): domain Eukaryota; kingdom Metazoa; phylum Arthropoda; class Malacostraca; order Decapoda; family Cambaridae; genus Procambarus; species Procambarus clarkii. The sequence continues at coordinate 35,746,577 of NC_091175.1, forward strand.
CTTCAGAGTGTTGCAGGATGTAAAACTGTACCTCTAATAGACATTAATTTCAGATCCACCATTACACCACGTTTATGCACTGTGGGTGTTAGTACACAGTTGCCCATCCCAGGTGTGGATGTTATATTGGGTAATGATGTGGCCATAAATCATGTTGTGGGTGAGAATGATCCCCGTTTGTGTAAACAGCCAGTTGCAGACCATGTTTATTCTGCCTGTGCTGAAGTTAGTTCTATGAATGAACCTGTTGTAGAAGATGGTTTTGTCCATTCTACCTGTGCTGATGTCAGTACTAATATAAATCCAGTTGTCAGTTCTGATGTTGTTACTCAAGCATTTGTTCCAGTAACCAGTACCCCTTCAGTGGAGAAGTGGGATGTGGTTGTTCCAGATTCCTGTGTGGCCGATTTAGTTGTTGAGAGTAAGCCTGATACTATGACTCTGCTTTATTCCAATAAATTGGGAAAGGATGTCCATGTACCATTGTCTTGCCCGCTCACTACGAACGTTGTGCCAGGAGTTGAGAGAAACTTAAAAGCCACGACTCTGTATTCCAGCCAAGTGAATGGTTTAGGACAAGATGTCGGGTTGGCAGAAGTATTCCCGCTCACTCCAAGTTTAGAATCAGTTGTCGAGAGTAAGTCCGTTGTAGAGGCCCCGCCTCACCCTAGTCAAGGTGATATAATAGGGGAGGAGGTCAAACTACCTGTTACTTGCCCGCTCGTTTCAGATTCCCTTCATTTAAGTGCTTTGAGTAGAACTGACCCTAAGATATCAGAGAGAAGCAAGGAGACAGTCTGTACTGTAGATCCAGATTTGGAGAGTGTGGGAAAGCAGCCAGAGGATCAGCTTCTGTTGAGTAGATGGAGACCCATTGAGCCTCCCTCTTCAGTTGTCTGTGAGGATGTGACCCAGCTTGGTAGTGATATTATTGATTGTGAGTAGACAGTACTCCAAGCAGCTCCAGAAGTCATGGGAGGAAATTTTGGTAAAATCATTGAGAGTGGTAAAGTAGCATTTGGATCTAAGTTGCGGAGTTGTGATTCTTATTCTATGTGGAGTAAGTATTTCTCATTGTGTACATTGAGTCAGAGTGTGTGTAGGATGTTGAAATCTACTTTTATTCTGCAGGAGCCATTTTCTTGTGAAGTAATGGACTGTGGGACATCTTTGTCAAGCCTTGTGGGTGAGCAGAGAGAGTTTACTCAAGTAGGTTGTGCATTCAGTTCTGAGGAAGTGGTGAGTTATGCTAGAGCAGTGTCTCTATATTCAGATCAAATTAATTTTAATGCACGAGTGATAAAAGTGTATGTTCCACTCAAGTGTGTGTTGACTTTCAGAGTCATATTGGAGTTGATTTTCAGAATCATATTGTGGGTGAAGGATTAAATTATACTGGGGAGCAGATGTTTGAGGCTCCAGGTGTGTATTTCAAGTTGGAGGATAAGGTTATCCTACCTAGTGTTAATCATTGTGAAGGGTTTCAGATTGTCCTTGGGTGTTTCCCAGGTAATCTGCTGTTCATCTTCAAGATGTTAAGACCCTTAAACCTCTTGGTTAATTGGTTGTCATCAGACGTAAATCACTTGGGAAGTGATGGTGAGGGTTGTAAAGTTTTCGGCATGTTTTATTTAGTCTTTTGGAAGACTAGACGGTTGATAAAAGTGTGTGTTGTGTTCAAGTTCACCATCAGGGGGTGTGAACTTGTCTTCGGAGTTATGAGTGAGATATGGTGCCTAGGCATATGCCTATTTTCTTTCACTGATCGTTATGACAGAGTTATGAGGCAATTGATTTCTGTGTTCCTTATGGATCATCTGAGTCAGTTCGATCAGGTAGTCTTTGCACTTATCTTGGGTTGTATTTCTTGGTTTGAAGGTCAACGGTTTGCTAAGTCGGTGTCTTGTGTTTCGGAAGGTTCTATGAATGGGCAAGTTTTATACATAATTGTGAGGTTTAATGCTAATTTCTCTAATTTTAGTATCCATTGGGCGAGAGTATGTGTTCCACAGAGGATCAAGAGTGATGAGCAGATGTCTGTGTCAGAGCATACCCAGGAGAAGTCCCAAATCTACTCAACATCCAGTCAGCTTCAGTTAAGCAGTTCAGCTCCAGAAAAAGGGAGTAATGGAAAGTGGAGGCTGTCTTGGAAAAATTCACCATGTGGAAAAGGAATCACATGGAAAAATGAAACTGATCTTGGAGAAATAGTAGAAACATATGAAAAGCAAAATTGCCATGATAACTGTGTGAAAGCAGCTACCTTTATTGACAATTCTATTCATGCTACTAATGATAATGTTGATAGGTGTGTGAAATATGATCTGAAACAAAGTGAAATAAATGAGATAATACCTTGGAGAGATAAATTTGCATACTCCAGTGACACATATGTAGAACATAGTCATAAGACTGAAATTTCTGAGTTTCCTGTATGACTATATTTGGAGTGTTTTCATTTTTGTCCAGAAATGTGTTCTTATTACTTATACATGATTGGTGTAATTAATACCATAAATCTCAAGTGTCATACATTTTACTTTAAAAAAATGCCATTGATCTTCAATCTATTGCATTTTTTTTCTTGGAGGTGGAAGTGTTACGTACTCCTAGCAGAATACGTATATAAATTTGAAATAGCATTTTTGTTTCCATTATATCATTGCCTGTATATGTACACACATGGTGTTTTGTAAATTGTCGTGTGGTGTGGCAGCGTCAGTGGACAGGAGCGCGGTTGCCTTTGCACACGTCTATTACCTGATTGATACGGGAAAGCTGGACCTGTTCAGTTTGGAAGTTCCAGATATCACTTTTATTTAGTTAGGTAATTGTTTATATACTGTTATTAAACAGGTGGCATTGTACTTATATATTTTGTAAGCAACTATTATCTGTAATTTGCATTCTTGTGTGTTTTGAGAACAAGTGGTTGTTCAATTAGTTTTAAATATTAAAAAGTCCTTAGTTTCCATCCCTCATCCTGGGATGAGGCAGACGGGAGGTGAGAATGTGGGTAGTGACAGAGCGTGAGTCAGTAGCTGATACGGGACCAGGAGAGTAACATGTGGGAGATAAGTCTTTACATTCATTTTGTGCCATATTTTATTTGTTATATTTAGTGATATGACAATACTTTCATTTATTGTATAAGTTAACTTAACCATCTGTGTTTTTATATTATACTGTCTTGAATATATATCTATATAATATTTTGTATCTATTCTTCAGTCCTAAAGGAAGAGTTTTATTTATGTGCTCATTACTTATCAAGGGGTTATACTGGTGACGCGCTTTAGAGAGCAGCAGTGGTATCCCTAGACGTAATTAAAGCTTGGCTGCTGTAGGGTCACGAGCCGTAACGAACGATAGGTAACAGCTGATACACTAATGCTCCAGTGATCCATGGCCAGGCTGATACACTAATGATCCAGTGTTCCGTAGCAAGGCTAATACACTAATGCTCCAGAAATCCATGACCAGGCTGGTGCACTAATGCTTTATTGATCTAAAACCAGACTGATACACATATGATCCAGTGGTCCTTAACCAGACTGATACACAAATGATACAGTGATCCATAACCAGACTGATACACTAATAATGATTAAGTGATCCATAACCAGAATGATGTACTAATGATCCAGTAATCCATAGCTAGGCTGATACACAAATGCTCCAGTGATTCATGGCCAGACTGATACCCATATGATCCAATGGTCCATAAACAGACTGATATACTAAAGATCCAGTGTTCCATATCTAAACTAATACACTAATGATCCTGTTATCCATAACCAGACTTATCCACTAATGCTCCAATGATCCATATCTAGACTGATACACTAATGCTCCAGAGACCCATAACCAAACAGATACACTAATGCTCCAGAGACCCATAACCAGACAGATACACTAATGATCAAGTGATCCATAATCAGACTGATATGATCAGGGAGCCGGTCGGCCGACCGGACAGCACGCTGGATTTGTGATCCTGTGGTCCTGGGTTCGATCCCAGGCGCCGGCGAGAAACAATGGGCAGAGTTTTTTTCACCCTATGCCCCTGTTACCTAGCAGTAAAATAGGTACCTGGGGTGTTAGTCAGCTGTCACGGGCTGCTTCCTGGGGGTGGAGGCCTGGTCAAGGATCGGGCCGCGGGGACACTAAAAAGCCCCGAAATCATCTCAAGATAACCATCTCAAGAAGATACACTAATGCTCCAGTGATCTATCGCCAGGATGATATACTAATTCTCCAGTGATCCATAAACAGACTAATACAACAATGACCAAGTGAGTCATAACCAGACTGGTACACTAATGCTCCAGTGATCTATAACCAGACTGACACACTAATGTTCCAGTGACCTATAACAAGGCTCATACACTAATGTTCCAATGATCCATATAGAGGCTGATACACTAACGCTCCAGTCTTCTATTGCCAGGCTAATGAACTAATGCTCCAGTGATCCATAAACAGACTGATGCATTATGCTGTAGAGATCCATGGCCAGACTGATACACTAATGCTCCTGTGATCAATAACCAGACTGATACACATATGATCCAGTGTTCCATTACTAGACTGATACACTAATGATCCAGTGATCCATAACCAGACTGATACACTAATGATCCAGTAATCCATAACCAGACTGATACACTAATGATCCAGTGATCCCTGTCAAAACTGATATACTAATGCTCCAGTGATCCATAACAAATCTGATTCACTAATACTCCACAGATCCATAACCAGACAGATACAATAATGATCCATTGATCCATAATCAGACTGATACACTAATGATCCATTGATCCATAATCAGCCTGATTACACTAATTTTCCAGTGATCCATAACCAGACTGATACACTAATGCTTCAAGGATCCATAATCAGACTGATACACTAACGAACCAGTGATCCAAACCTAGACTGAGGCACTAATGATCCAGTGATTCATAGCCCGACTGATACACTAATGCTCAAGTGATCCATGGCCAGGCTGATACACTAACGCTCCAGTGATCCGTGTCCAGGGTGATTAGTGTATCAGCTAGTTAGTGATCCGTGGCCATAAGAGTATGTTATATATCTGGTTATATATCACTGGAGCATTAGTGTATCAGTCTGGTTATGGATCAATGGATCATTAGTGTATAAGTATGATTATGGATCACTGGATCATTATTGTATCTGTCTGGTTATGGAACTCTCGAGAAATAGTATATCAGTCTGGTTCTGGATCACTTAGTCATTTGCGTATCAGTCTGGTTATTGATCACAGGAGCATTAGTGCATCAGCCTGGCCATGGATCACAATAACATTAATGCATCAGTCTGTTTATGGATCAGAGGAGCATTAGTTCATCAGCTTGGGGAAAAGATGACTGGAGCATTAGTGTATCAGCCTGGTTATGGATCACTGAAGCCTTAGTGTATCAGCCTGGTTATAGATCACTGGAGCATTAGTGTATTAGTCTGGTTATGGATCACTGGAGGATTTGTGTACCAGTCTGGTTATGAATCACTGGATCATTGCTGTATTAGTCTGGTTATGGATCACTGGAGCATTAGTATATCATCCTAGCGATAGATCACTGGAGCATTAGTGTATCAGCCTGGTCATGGATCACTTGAATATTATTGTATCTGGTTATAGATCACTGGATCATTTGTGTATCAGTCTGATTATGGATCACTGGATCATTAGTGTATCTGTCTGGTTATAGCTCTCTGGAGCATTAGTGTATCTATTTGGTTACGGGCCTCTGGAGAATTAGTGTATCAGCCTGGTTATGGATCACTGGTTCATTAGTGTATCAGTATGGTTATGGATCACTGGATCATTAGTGTATCAGTCTGGTTATGAACCACTGGATCATTGATGCATCAGTCTTGTTATGGACCACTGGATCATATGGGTGTCAGTCTGGCCATGAATCGCTGGAGTATTTGTGTATCAGCCTGGGTATGGATCACTGGATCATTAGTGTATCAGTCTGGTTATGGATCACTGGATCATTAGTGTACCAGTCTGGTTAAAGACCACTGGATCATATGTTTAGCAGTCTGGTTATAGATTATTGGAGCATTATTGCATCAGCCTGGATATGGATCACAGGAGCATTTGTGTATCAAGCTGGCAATCGATCACTGGAGCATAAATGTATCAGCCTGGCAATGGATCACTGGAGCATTAGTGTATCAGCCTGTCAATGGATCACAGGAGCATAAGTGTATCCGTACGGTTTTGGATCACAGGAGCATAAGTGTATCCGTACGGTTTTGGATCACTTTAGCATTAGTGTATCAGTCTGCTTATGGATCATTAGTGTATCAGGCAGGTCAAGGATCATTGGATCATTAGTGTATCAACCTGGCCATATATGACTGGAGTATTAGTGTATTAGTCTCTTTATGGATCACTGGATCATAAGTGTATGAGTCGGGTTATAGATCACTGGAGCGTTAGTGCATGAGCCTGGCCATGGATCCCTGGAGCATTAGTGTATCAGCCTGGTTAGAGATCACTGGAGCATTAGTGTATCAGTTTGATTTTGGATCACTAGATCATTAGTGTATAAGTTTGGTTGTGGTTCACTGGACCATTAGTGTATCAGTCGGGTTATGGATCAGGGGAGCATTAGTATATCAGCCTGGACAGAGATCACTGCAGCATTAGTGTATCAGTCTGGTTATGGATAACTGGAGCATAAGTGTATCGGCCAGGTTATGAATTACGTCAGCATTAGTGAATAAGACTGGTCATTAATCATTGGAACATTAGTGAATCAACCTGGCAATGGATCATTGGAGCATTTGTGTATCAGCCTGGTTATTGATCTCTGGAGCATTAGTGTATCAGTCTGACGAAGGAACACTGGAGCATTAGTGTATCAGTTTGGTTAGGGTTTACTGGAGCATTAGGGTATCAGACAGGCCATGGATCACTGGGTCATTAGTGTATAAGTCTGGTTATGGATCACTGGAGCATTAGTGTATCAGTCTGGTTATGGACCACTGGATCATAAGTGTATCATTCTTGTTATGGACCACTGGATCATAAGTGTATCAGTTTGGTTATAGACCACTGGAGCATTAGTATATCAGCCTGACAATGGATCATTGGATCATTAATGTATCAGTCTGGTTATGGATCACTGGATCATTAGTGTATCAGTCTGGTTATGGATCACAGGATCATTAATGTATCAGTTTGATTATGGATCACTGGATCATAAGTGTATCTGTCCGAATATAGATCACTGGAGCATTAGTGTATCAATATGGTTGTAACACGGGTTTGGGTTCCTCTCTTTTCTACTTCTCTACCTTCTACTCCCTCTACCCGTATTCTTACTTTTTATTCTCTACCAAGGGACTCCAAAACTTTTACCAAAGCCAACTCCACGCCACGTGGTCCTAAGACGACTGACCGACTTAGGATTCTACACCCAGTATGACGTGACCTAAGCTCTGAGCAAAACCCTAGAGTCACCTCTGCTGCCACCACCAGACCAGTAACACAGAGCAATGATCGAGGTCTGGATCGATCACGCTAATTAATCAACCTTGGGGCTTGATCCCCCCTAGTAGTTTATAACCTCGGAAACTTGAGTGTGGAATTAATTACACGGGAATGATTCGATGTTAGAATCGGCGCCCAATCCAACTCTGCCTCGTGTGGACCACGTGACCAGGACAAGTATTCACATAACCAAATGGAAACAATAAAATGCAAATTAATAACAAATTTAATTTATTAAAAGAAAACTAAAACAAAATCTAAATATGTTCACTCCCTATCACTTTAACACTCCCTACTTGACCTGAGTGGCAAATGAGACTATTTCTATACATAACCATAGCAACTATACCTCTATGTTTTCCAGCTAAGATGTTGGGCTGGTCTCGGGGAGAGGTAAGATGTTTGACCTCTCCCAGCTGCTTCCGTGACCACACTGATCTGTCCTCGTCTGATCTCGCCCAGACTAGAACATTGTATTGTTCCGCATCGCTTACCCAGTTACTTTAGCAAGGTTAAGTTATAACAATTATCCTCTGTTTATACTGAATTGATCCAGACTGGTTGAATTATTTAACTTTAATTAGATTACACAAACATCTAACGGCAAAGCTGTTCCCGATCACAAAAATGGTTATTAAAACTTTGAGAAATATTAGACATGTCAACCCTGCTGACCTATGACCGCCGGTCACTCCGCCTTAAAAGTTAGATCTGATTCGTGACGTCACTGATGGTGACTTAAACTCAATAATTAGAATACTCTTGATATTGTATCCAGTACTATTATACAATACAATTTTAATGCAAAATGAATAAAGGCTAATTTTCTCTAAATTACTGAATACTATAGGATGGTTCATTATACGCAGCTATGAACAAAGATGCCCGCCATTTGTGACTCAGACCTGCTAATTCCCAGGGGACTGGGCGTTGTTGAGAGGTCAGGTCCCTACTCGAACTTCTGGAACCTTCTGGAATAATTCTTACAACAGCCAAGTTTGTTACAACCCCCCCGCACAAGCACTTAGTAAACCTTGTTAATTTGTTAAAATTCACGAGGTTTAGTATCCAAACCCACAATTCAACTCATGCCACAAACAAAAGCTAACCTAACTAATAAAATTTGACAAATAATAGTCCAACATCATAATAAACATGTTCATATTTCATAAATTTCTCAGCTGTCAACTGACAGCAATCCTCTAACATCAGGAAACATACATCCTATCCTTACTGACATAGCTAAATTACATGTCCCTACTCTACCATCAAAAACTAGCTATTAAACTCTCTTGGCTCTTCACTAGCCAAGTCCATGTGTCCTCTAGAGCCGGCAACACCGTGCTCAAACAAACATTAAAGTTATCATCAGACTGAACTTTCAGTCATCCGGGAGCGTACTACGGAACTATCAAGTTCACATCCGTGTACTACCCACTCCCATCAATGTCAACCTTGACATGTTAAGGAACACACCTAACGTTTATTTCATGTATCTAAAAATATATAAAAAAAATTCCTATACTATATCACAGGTTTCAGCTGACTGTACAGCCAAGTGTTCTCACTCACTAGAAGTGTCAATGTTTATATTGGTCCGCCTCTCCTGTGTTCAAACATTCTGAAAAAAAATAGCACAACCTAATTTTCCATAACCGTTTGTTCTGGGCTGAGACAAATAAACTTGAGTGTGGAATTAATTACACGGGAATGATTCGATGTTAGAATCGGCGCCCAATCCAACTCTGCCTCGTGTGGACCACGTGACCAGGACAAGTATACACATAACCAAATGGAAACAATAAAATGCAAATTAATAACAAATTTAATTTATTAAAAGAAAACTAAAACAAAATCTAAATATGTTCACTCCCTATCACTTTAACACTCCCTACTTGACCTGAGTGGCAAATGAGACTATTTCTATACATAACCATAGCAACTATACCTCTATGTTTTCCAGCTAAGATGTTGGGCTGGTCTCGGGGAGAGGTAAGATGTTTGACCTCTCCCAGCTGCTTCCGTGACCACACTGATCTGTCCTCGTCTGATCTCGCCAGACTAGAACATTGTATGGTTCCGCATCGCTTACCCAGTTACTTTAGCAAGGTTAAGTTATAACAATTATCCTCTGTTTATACTGAATTGATCCAGACTGGTTGAATTATTTTTACTTTAATTAGATTACACAAACATCTAACGGCAAAGCTGTTCCCGATCACAAAATGGTTATTAAAACTTTGAGAAATATTAGACATGTCAACCCTGCTGACCTATGACCGCCGGTCACTCCGCCTTAAAAGTTAGATCTGATTCGTGACGTCACTGATGGTGACTTAAACTCAATAATTAGAATACTCTTGATATTGTATCCAGTACTATTATACAATACAATTTTTAATGCAAAATGAATAAAGGCTAATTTATCCCTGTGGGTGATTGTGGACCCTATACCATCCCGTGGGTGATAGTGGACCCTATACCCATCCCCGTGGGCGATAGTGGACCCTAATACCCATCCCGTGGGTGATAGTGGACCCTATACCCATCCCGTGGGCGGCCGCTGCCACCATTGTAACACGGGTTTGGGTTCCTCTCTTTTCTACTTCTCTACCTTCTACTCCCTCTACCCGTATTCTTACTTTTTATTCTCTACCAAGGGACTCCAAAACTTTTACCAAAGCCAACTCCACGCCACGTGGTCCTAAGACGACTGACCGACTTAGGATTCTACACCCAGTATGACGTGACCTAAGCTCTGAGCAAAACCCTAGAGTCACCTCTGCTGCCACCACCAGACCAGTAACACAGAGCAATGATCGAGGTCTGGATCGATCACGCTAATTAATCAACCTTGGGGCTTGATCCCCCCTAGTAGTTTATAACCTCGGAAACTTGAGTGTGGAATTAATTACACGGGAATGATTCGATGTTAGAATCGGCGCCCAATCCAACTCTGCCTCGTGTGGACCACGTGACCAGGACAAGTATACACATAACCAAATGGAAACAATAAAATGCAAATTAATAACAAATTTAATTTATTAAAAGAAAACTAAAACAAAATCTAAATATGTTCACTCCCTATCACTTTAACACTCCCTACTTGACCTGAGTGGCAAATGAGACTATTTCTATACATAACCATAGCAACTATACCTCTATGTTTTCCAGCTAAGATGTTGGGCTGGTCTCGGGGAGAGGTAAGATGTTTGACCTCTCCCAGCTGCTTCCGTGACCACACTGATCTGTCCTCGTCTGATCTCGCCCAGACTAGAACATTGTATTGTTCCGCATCGCTTACCCAGTTACTTTAGCAAGGTTAAGTTATAACAATTATCCTCTGTTTATACTGAATTGATCCAGACTGGTTGAATTATTTTACTTTAATTAGATTACACAAACATCTAACGGCAAAGCTGTTCCCGATCACAAAAATGGTTATTAAAACTTTGAGAAATATTAGACATGTCAACCCTGCTGACCTATGACCGCCGGTCACTCCGCCTTAAAAGTTAGATCTGATTCGTGACGTCACTGATGGTGACTTAAACTCAATAATTAGAATACTCTTGATATTGTATCCAGTACTATTATACAATACAATTTTAATGCAAAATGAATAAAGGCTAATTTTCTCTAAATTACTGAATACTATAGGATAGTTCATTATACGCAGCTATGAACAAAGATGCCCGCCATTTGTGACTCAGACCTGCTAATTCCCAGGGGACTGGGCGTTGTTGAGAGGTCAGGACCCTACTCGAACTTCTGGAACCTTCTGGAATAATTCTTACAACAGCCTAGTTTGTTACATGGTTGTAGATCCCTGGAGCATTAGTGCATCAGCCTGGCCAAGTATCACTGGAAAATTTTTGAATCAGTCTGGTTATGAATCACTGGAGCATTAGTGCATCAACCTGGTCATGGACCAAAGGTGCATTAGTGTATCAGTCTGGTTATAGATCACTGGAGCGTTAGTGAATCAGCCAGGTACTGGATCACTCGAGCATTTGTGTATCAGTCTGGTTATTGATTTCTGGATCATTAGTGTATCAGCCTGGTTATAGCTCACGGGAGCATTTGAGTATCAGCCTGGTTATGGATAACTGGATCATTAGTGTATCAGCCTGGCCATAGATCACTGGAGCATTAGTGTATCAGCCTGGCTATGAATCACTGGAACATTAGTGTATCAGTCTGGTTATGGATCTCTGGAGCATTAGTGTACAGTCTGGTTACGGACCACTGGATCATATCTGTATCAGTCTGGTTACGGACCACTGGATCATATCTGTATCAGTCTTGTTATAGATCACTTGAGCATTAGTGTATCAGCCTGGTTATGTATCACTGGAACATTAGTGTATCAGTTTGCTTATGGATCACAAGGGCATTAGTGCTTCAGCCTAGCCTTGGATCACTGGATCATTAGTGTATCAGTCTGGTTATGAACCACCGGATCATTGATGCATCAGTCTTGTTATGGACCACTGGATCATATGGGTGTCAGTCTGGCCATGAATCGCTGGAGCATTTGTGTATCAGCCTGGGTATGGATCACTGGATCATTAGTGTATCAGTCTGGTTATGGATCACTGGATCATTAGTGTATCAGCCTGGCCATAGATCACTGGAGCATTAGTGTATCAGCCTGGCTATGAATCACTGGAACATTAGTGTATCAGTCTGGTTATGGATCTCTGGAGCATTAGTGTACAGTCTGGTTACGGACCACTGGATCATATCTGTATCAGTCTGGTTACGGACCACTGGATCATATCTGTATCAGTCTTGTTATAGATCACTTGAGCATTAGTGTATCAGCCTGGTTATGTATCACTGGAACATTAGTGTATCAGTTTGCTTATGGATCACAAGGGCATTAGTGCTTCAGCCTAGCCTTGGATCACTGGATCATTAGTGTATCAGTCTGGTTATGAACCACCGGATCATTGATGCATCAGTCTTGTTATGGACCACTGGATCATATGGGTGTCAGTCTGGCCATGAATCGCTGGAGCATTTGTGTATCAGCCTGGGTATGGATCACTGGATCATTAGTGTATCAGTCTGGTTATGGATCACTGGATCATTAGTGTACCAGTCTGGTTAAAGACCACTGGATCTTATGTTTAGCAGTCTGGTTATAGATTACTGGAGCATTATTGCATCAGGCTGGATATGGATCACAGGAGCATTTGTGTATCAAGCTGGCAATCGATCACTGGAGCATAAATGTATCACCCTAGCAATGGATCACTGGAGCATTAGTGTATCAGCCTGTCAATGGATCACAGGATCATAAGTGTATCGGCACGGTTTTGGATCACAGGAGCATAAGTGTATCCGTACGGTTTTGGATCACTTTAGCATTAGTGTATCAGTCTGCTTATGGATCATTAGTGAATCAGGCAGGTCAAGGATCATTGGATCATTAGTGTATCAACCTGGCCATATATGACTGGAGTATTAGTGTATCAGTCTCTTTATGGATCACTGGATCATAAGTGTATGAGTCTGGTTATAGATCACTGGAGCGTTAGTGCATGAGCCTGGCCATGGATCCCTGGAGCATTAGTGTATCAGCCTGGTTAGAGATCACTGGAGCATTAGTGTATAAGTTTGGTTGTGGTTCACTGGACCATTAGTGTATCAGTCGGGTTATGGATCAGGGGAGCATTAGTATATCAGCCTGGACAGAGATCACTGCAGCATTAGTGTATCAGTCTGGTTATGGATAACTGGAGCATAAGTGTATCAGACTGGTTAAAACTCACTGGAGCATTAGTGTATCGGCCAGGTTATGAATTACGTGAGCATTAGTGAATAAGACTGGTCATTAATCATTGGAACATTAGTGAATCAACCTGGCAATGGATCATTGGAGCATTTGTGTATCAGCCTGGTTATTGATCTCTGGAGCATTAGTGTATCTGTCTGACGAAGGAACACTGGAGCATTAGTGTATCAGTTTGGTTAGGGTTTACTGGAGCATTAGGGTATCAGACAGGCCATGGATCACTGGGTCATTAGTGTATAAGTCTGGTTATGGATCACTGGAGCATTAGTGTATCAGTCTGGTTATGGACCACTGGATCATAAGTGTATCATTCTTGTTATGGACCACTGGATCATAAGTGTATCAGTTTGGTTATAGACCACTGGAGCATTAGTGTATCAGCCTGACAATGGATCATTGGATCATTAATGTATCAGTCTGGTTATGGATCACTGGATCATTAGTGTATCAGTCTGGTTATGGATCACAGGATCATTAATGTATCAGTTTGATTATGGATCACTGGATCATAAGTGTATCTGTCCGAATATAGATCACTGGAGCATTAGTGTATCAATATGGTTGTAGATCCCTGGAGCATTAGTGCATCAGCCTGGCCAAGTATCACTGGAAAATTTTTGAATCAGTCTGGTTATGAATCACTGGAGCATTAGTGCATCAACCTGGTCATGGACCAAAGGAGCATTAGTGTATCAGTCTGGTTATAGATCACGGGAGCATTTGAGTATCAGCCTGGTTAAGGATTACTGGATCATTAGTGTATCAGCCTGGCCATAGATCACTGGAGCATTAGTGTATCAGCCTGGTTATGAATCACTGGAACATTAGTGTATCAGTCTGGTTATGGATCTCTGGAGCATTAGTGTACAGTCTGGTTACGGACCACTGGATCATATCTGTATCAGTCTGGTTACAGACCACTGGATCATATCTGTATCAGTCTTGTTATAGATCACTTGAGCATTAGTGTATCAGCCTGGTTATGTATCACTGGAACATTAGTGTATCAGTTTGCTTATGGATCACAAGGGCATTAGTGCTTCAGCCTAGCCTTGTGTTACGAACCCGGATCCAGCGTCCGAGCCTGGAGCAGTGACAACCACGCCATCTGTGGGTCAGCTCCCGAAACCCCCGCCAAACGGACGACGACACCTGGTGAGGACAGCGTGTACTGGCCTCGAGGACCAGTTTCCAGTCTGGTTCAGCGCTCAACACCGCCGCTCCTGACCTCTGGTGAAGTGGTGCTCCGACGACAGCGCCATCTATGGGCTGGATACGTCAGGTGTTTGTGCCCGAGCCCGTAAGTGAGATGTATTAGTGTCCCGGTTATTGATGACGTGTCTGCTTACAGAGCCGACCTGGGACCACTGTGATGGAAGTGGAGTCAGTCTACCCGAGGCAGCCAGTCTCCATACTGTGAAGTTTGCTGCAGCTGTTGTGACGTCGTCCCCCCGGAAGAACACTGTGGTGTGTTAGCCTGCCAGTGGAGTGGCAGTGAAAGGATTTACCCGGGACCGACTGTTGGAGACGATCATCCACTGGGGTATTGAGGACAGGAGGGTGATTTGTGATATCACACGAGACTCCTGTCGAGGGCGTACCCCTTATATCGTTCGTGGAGTGGCCGTACCAGCCTTGGTGGCTCAGTACCTGCCAGCAGACCAGCTGGACGTGTGGTTGACGGCCTCCACGATGGTGCCCCCAGTGGACCTGTGTTTTGGCTGACCTGTGGCCAGGGTAGGCTCGGCATTCTCAGAGGACCCGTCGTGAGGCCACGAAGAAAGCACCGCGGACTCAGCACCTAGCTTCTGGCTCCAGAGTCTTCAGAAGAAGACTAATTTGTGGATTAATCCCCTTGTATAGTGTTAATACCCTCCCCCTGTGCACGTTTGATTTTTATATATTTAAACGGTGATGGACATTATATAATATTAAGTTCTTAGCCTTCTTTCCCTACTCCCTTTAAGTTACTTGCGTCACGGATCTCATCCCTTGATAGCCACTACTGGCTCGGGAACGGATACATATATCTTCCTCTAACAACATCAGAGTAAGGACCCCGTTGCGTCCCGAGAGGGCCATAACACCTTGGATCACTGGAGCATTAGTGGATCAGTATGGTTATGGATCACTGAAGCATTAGTGTATCAGCTTGACCCTGGATCACTGAAGCATTATTGAATCAGTCTGGTTATGAATCACTGGATCATTAGTATATCAGTCTAGTTATGGATCACTGGAGCATTAGTGCATGAGCCTGGCCATGGATCCCTAGAGCATTAATGTATCAGCCTGGTTATAGATCACTGGATCATTAGTCTATCAGTATCATTATGGATCACTGGATCATTAGTGTATCAGTCTGGTTATGGATCACTGTAGCATTAGTGTATCAGTCTGGTTTTGGATCACTGAAGCAGTAGTGTATCAGCTTGACCACGGATCACTGAAGCATTAGTTTATCAGTTTGACCACGGATTACGGAAACATTAGTGTATCAGTCTGGTTATGAATCACTGGATCATTAGTATATCAGTCTTCTTATGGATCAGTGGATCATTAGTGTATGTTTCGTTATGGATCACTGGAGCATTAGTATATCAGCCTGCACATGGATAACTGGAGCATTAGTGCATCAGTCTGGCTTTGCATCACTGGATCATTTGTGTATCAGTCTGGTTATGGTTCATTGGATCATTAGTGTATCAATCTGGTTATGGATCACAGGATCATTAGTGTATCAGTCTGATTATGGATCGCTGGATCATAAGTATATCAGTCTAATTATAGACCACTGGAGCATTAGTATATCAGCTTGGTCATGGATCATTAGTGTATCAACCTGGCCATATATGACTGGAGTATTAGTGTATCAGTGTGTTTATGGATCACTGAATCATAAGTGTATGAATCTGGTTATAGATCACTGGAGCATTATTGCATCAGTCTAGTTAT
This sequence comes from Procambarus clarkii, assembly GCF_040958095.1. Taxonomy (NCBI): domain Eukaryota; kingdom Metazoa; phylum Arthropoda; class Malacostraca; order Decapoda; family Cambaridae; genus Procambarus; species Procambarus clarkii. The sequence continues at coordinate 35,762,872 of NC_091175.1, forward strand.
GGATCACTGCAGCATTAGTGTATCAGCCTTTTTAGAGATCACTGGAGCACTAGTGTATCAGTCTGATTATGGATCACTGGATCATAAGTATATCTGTCCGGTTATAAATCACTGGAGCATTAGTGTATCAGTTTGGTTGTAGATCCCTGGAGCATTAGTGCATCAACCTGGCCAAAGATCATTGGAGCATTATTGTATCTGTCTGGTTATGAATCACTAAAGCATTAATGCATCAACCTGGTTATAGATCACTGGAACATTAGTGTATCAGTCTGGTTATCGATCTCTGGATCATTAGTGTATCAGCCTGGTTATGGATCACTTTAGCAGTAGTGTATCAGCCTGGCTATGGATCACTGGAGCATATGTGTATCAGCCGGGCCATGGATCACTGAAGCATTAGTTTATCAGCCTGGTTATGGATCACAGGAGCATTAGTGTATCAGTCTTTTTATGGATGTCTGGATCATTAGTGTATCAGTCTGGTTATGGACCACTGGATCATATGTGTATCAGACTTGTTATACTGTATATCACTGGAGCATTAGTGTATCAGCCTGATTATGGATCACTGAAGCATTCATTGAATCATCCTGGCCATGGATCACTGGAACATTAGTGTATCAGCATGGCCATGGATCACTGTAGCATTAGTGTATCAGTCTAGTTATGTTTCACTCGATCATAGGTGTATCAGACTGGTTAAAGATCACTGGAGCATTAGTGTATCAGCCAGGTTATGAATTACATGAGCATTAGTGTATCAGCCAGGTTATGAATTACATGAGCATTAGTGAATAAGCCTGGCAATGGATCACTGGAGCATTAGTGTATCACTTTGGTTAGGGTTTACTGGAGCATTAGGGTATCAGCCTTGCCATGGATCACTGGAACATTAGTGTATCAGTCTGGTTATAGATCACTGGAGCATTAGTGTATCAGTCTGGTTATGGACCACTGGATCATAAGTGTATCAGTCTGGTTATGGACAACTGGATCATAAGTGTATCAGTCAGGTTATGGATCACTGGAGCATTAGTGTATCAGCCTGGCCATGGATCACTGGAGCATTAGTGTATCAGCCTAATTATGGATCACTGGAGCATTAGTATATTATTCTTGTTATAGATCACTGGAACATTAGTGTATCAGTCTGATTATGGATCACTGAAGCATTGAGTGAATCTTCCTGGCCATGGATCACTGGAGCAATAGTGTATCAGCCTGGCCATGGATCACTGGAGCATTTGTGTATCAGCCTTGTTATTGATCACTGGAGCATTAGTGTATCCGTCTGACCATGGATCACTGGAGCATTAGTGTATCTGTTTGGTTAGGGTTTACTGGAGCATTAGGGTATCAGCCTTGCCATGGATCACTGGAACATTAGTGTATCAGTCTGGTTATAGATCACTGGATCATTAGTGTATCAGTCTGGTTATGGACCACTGGATCATAAGTGTATCAGTCTGGTTATATAGCACTGGATCATAAGTGTATCAGTCTGGTTATGGATCACTGAATCATTAGTGTATCAGTCTGGTTATGGACAACTGGATCATAAGTGTATCAGTCAGGTTATGGATCACTGGAGCACTAGTGTATCAGCCTGGCCATGGATCACTGGAGCATTTGTGTATCAGCCTGATTATGGATCACTGGAGAATTAGTATATTATTCTTGTTATAGATCACTGGAACATTAGTGTATCAGTCTGATTATGGATCACTGAATCATTAGTGTATCAATCTGATTATGGATCACTGAAGCATTGAGTGAATCTTCCTGGTCATGGATCAATGGAGCATTTGTGTATCAGCCTGGCCATGGATCACTGGAACATTAGTGTATCAGTCTGGTTATGAATCACTGGATCATAAGTGAATCAGACTGGTTATGGATCACTTGACCATTAGTGTATCAATCTGGTTATGGATCACTGGATCATTAGTGTTATCAGTCTGGTTATGGATCACTGGATCATTAGTGTATCAGTCTGGTTATGGACCACTGGATCATAAGTGTATCAGTCAGGTTATGGACCACTGGAGCAATAGTGTATCAGCCTGGCCATGGATCAATGGAGCATTAGTGTATCAGCCTGGTTATGGATCACTGGAGCATTCGTATATCATTCTTGTTATAGATCACTGGAGCATTAGTGTATCAGTCTGATTATGGTTCACTGAAACATTAGTGTATGAATCTGATTATGGATCACTGAAGCATTGAGTGAATCATCCTGGCCATGGATCACTGGAGCAATAGTGTATCAGCCTGGCCATGGATCACTGAAGCATTAGTGTATCAGCCTGGTTATGGATCACTGGAGCATTAGTATATCATTCTTGTTATAGATCACTGGAGCATTAGTGTATCAGTCTGATTATGGATCACTGAATCATTAGTGTATGAATCTGATTATGGATCACTGAAGCATTGAGGGAATCATCCTGGCCATGGATCACTGGAGCATTAGTGTATCAGTCTGGTTATGAATCACTGGATCATAAGTGTATCAGACTGGTTATGGATCACATGATCATTAGTGTATCAATCTGGTTATGGATCACTGGATCATTAGTGTTATCAGTCTGGTTATGGATCTCTGGATCATTAGTGTATCTGTCTCGTTATGGACCACTGGATCATATGTGTATCAGTCTTGTTATAGATGACTGGAGCATTAGTGCATCAGGATGGCCATGTCTCACTGGAGCATTAGTGTATCTTTTTTATATATATATATATATATATATATATATATATATATATATATATATATATATATATATATATATATATATATATATATACACAAGAGTTGTTACATTCTTGTACAGCCACTATTACGCGTAGCGTTTCGGGCAGGTCCCTGGAATACGATCCCCGCCGCGAAGAATCGTTGTTACAACCAAGTACTCATTTTACTGTTGAGTTAAACAGGGGCTACTGTTAAGGATTTGCGCCCAGTAAGTCCTCCCCGGCCAGGATACGAACCCATTAGTATCATTCTGCTTATGGATCACAAGGGCATTAGTACTTCAGCCTAGCCATGGATCACTGAAGCATTAGTGTATCAGCCTGGTTATAGATCACTGGGGTATTAGTGTATCATCCTGGTTATAGATCACTGGAGCATTAGTTGTGGGAACTGACTTGTGTGATTTATATTAAATGTATATGAATTTATATAGAATTTATATTTATGTTAATTTATATATTTCGATAGCAATTGGTATGATGTTAAGTGGACTGTATCATAATCTCACAAATCGATCCTTACACATTATGGGGGGGGGGTTATATTACATTTATAGATATGCAGCCAATCAAACTACATATATTTGTATATAAATTGAGGGTGTGCCTTATCTTATTGTATGGTAGGCTTAGTCCACCAGGTATAACTGGGATGTAGACACCAAATTATCTTCTTGAGAGGCTAGCTTCCATGACCCAAGTAACTGATGTACCAAGATTAATTCTTGCTTCCTCTTCTTGTTCCTGTCAAAGGGCACTAGCTGTGAAGCCGGAATCCTAATATATATTACAGCTATATCAGAGAAAACACTGTATATTATTAGATAAGGGCCAAGGCTTAATTACCTGTGTTGAATCGATCGTTCGTATTCTAACCGGGAATAATCCTATCTATCATAACATTACTGGCCAATAATGACTGAGATAAGATTTCGGAAAGACACTTCCCTTGTGGTTGTTGACAGCGTGTTGATGATGGTAAAACATTTAAGATGATCTCCATAAGACTTCGTCCAAGAGACTTATAGGAGCGGAATTTGCTCCAACAACTCCGGTCTTAACAATGGCTGAACTCCCTCACCACTGACGCCTTGGCTCTCCTTGTCCAATGTCAATAAGTGATAGAAGGGTCACATGTGCTCTTTTATGATACTAATAATTAAATTCATCCAAATAAGATGTTTATATGATATTATAAGTCCAAAGACTACTGTATTTAAGAATAATTCCCAACAGAATAGCTGGTGAATTTATAGTACTATGTAGCAATGATATCCCGTTTTCTATTGACGGAAAATTCTACTACAAGCTACATCTTCTATGGGTTAACTTGTGTATACAACAGCAGCAATATTATATGCATATTGCATGTAATATTGTAATATTATTAAATGGTGTCGGGTTTTCCGACATTAGTGTATCAGCCTTGTTATGGATCACTGTAGGATTAGTGTATCAGCCCGGCTATGGATCACTGGAGCATTAGTTTTAGCCTGGCCATGGATCACTGGAGCATTAGTTTTAGCCTGGCCATGGATCACTGGAGCATTAGTGTATCAGTCTGGTTATGGAACACTGGAGCATTAGTGTATCAGTCTGGTTATGGATCACTCGATAATTAGTGTATCAGTCTGGTTATGGATCACTGGAGCATTAGTTTATCAGCCAGGTTATTTATCACTGGGGCATTAGTGAATCAGCCTGGCCATGGATTACTGGATCATTAGTGTATCAACCTGGCCATGAATCACTGGAGTATTAGTGTATCAGTCTGGTTATGGATCACTGAATCATAAGTGTATCAGTCTGGTTATGGATCACTGGATCATTAGTGTATCAGTCTGGGTATGTATCACTGGAGCATTATTGTATGAGCTTGGGTATGGACCACTAGAGCATTTGTGTATCAGCCTGGTTATGGATCACTGGAGCATTAGTTTATCAACCTGGCCATGAATCACTGGAGTATTAGTGTATCAGTCTTGTTATGGATCACTGAATCATAAGGGTATCAGTCTGGTTATGGATCACTGGATCATTAGTGTATCAGTCTGGTTATGGATCACTGGATCATAAGTGTATGATGTTGGGTATCTGGGGCTTAAACTCAAATTTGAAATTAATTAATTTTGAAAATTAATATAAATCGAAGGATCACCCACTTTTGAGAAAAGAGGGAAAACGAATAAAATGATTTCGGACTGACACTATAGAACCAGTGCCTATGTATATCAAATTATTTAACACTCACTTAAAGAGAATGAATGGACTGTATTATTAATTGATTGAAGTTAAAAGCCTCAAATATGAACAGTGGGGGATATTTCTAGAAGTTCATATATATCTAGGAACCAGTATGATTCGTCACTAGTTCACTAACGGGGGTTAGTAAAATAATAGAATCTCAACTAGAATGTAGATTCTAAAAGACCTTGAAATATTAAATTATCAATATCTTGAAAGATTATTAAATCCTAAGAAATAGTAAATGCAAACTTATTGAGTACTGAGCAGTAAATTATTACTTTATATTATTCCTCTTGATCACCATATAGAAACATATATAGAAATTAATAATGGCATTAGTCAAATTTTCTAGAAAACAAGAATTTGTCTTATCTATAAGACGACTTCACTAAATCCGTACAGCATCCCAATAAGGAAGAAGCACCAATGGTGAACGTCGTAGGTGAAGGAAGAAATACATGATTCATCCTCGTCTACACACTGTAATCAGAGAAATTTGAGTAGCATTTGACTAGGCTATAAATTATTCCAATATTTACTGAAATTGGAATTAAAACTGAAAGAAAATAATATGGTATTGGTGTTCTTCACACAACTTAACGACAGGCTACCCACAAATACACACTCTAGAATGATGCACTAGACTAAAAATACTACGACTACGTATTCTAGACTACGTATACTTAACGTAGGCGTGTTGGAAGCTTGCCGATATCGTGTCTGCCAGTTCCTGACGTTCACTGCTGTGAACTTATGATTGCGGGCCATAACTATCTTTGTAGACGCGTAATTAAACAGTTTGAGTACTGTAGACCACATGATCTTGTTAAATGGCTGCTGTCTGTGTGGCATGTGTGCACCACGCGACGCCCTGTGTTTGAAGAACGCCTCCTTTCTCCCACTACGCCCGATCACGCATGCGCAAAGACGCTCATAGCAATCCCGGACGTAAACAATTTCAGTTTACTATTAATTATTTGGGGAACGGAAGGAGTACAATTTGAACAATCATCACCAATATATATATTGGGTAATAATACCCTTTCTCATAAGATCTAATAAATATTGCACAAATTGAACGAGAAGGGTTGATGTGTTTTTATTTTACGCCACAGTAATATTTTACTGGAATAATTAATTCGGTTAAATACCCGAGCTCAGTACGCATAAGCATGCGAAATGGTTATTTCTTTCATAAAGAACAATAATTTCAGAAAGGAAGAGTGATTAACTGAACTCTATATTTCTCCAACATGTGTGGGAGATTTCATGTTTAAGCTTGCAATCGACGCTTTGCGTCATGATGGCTGGGAATTTTCTGGCTAAATTATGCCTTACTATGGAAACGCTGACGCTATTAATTTTACGTGTTAGTGTTATTAGTAAATACTATAGTTTAATACAATAATGATGTATTAGTGTTGGAAACTCTCCAACATAACTTCGGGTGAAATCTTGGGGTTGCAGGTGCAATGTTGAGTACTGACGTACCTGAATTCTTCCCAGAAGTTATATTATAAGTTAGTATGTTAGTGCGATAGCACACATAACGGATGTCCCGACTCTGTTAGCAACAGATTCTAAGACTCTAAGTCTTCTTAGGGGAACGTGAATTAATATTGAAAGTGTTAAATTATTAAGTTATCTGTAATCAAGAACTCTCTAAAGTTTACAGTAGACTCAACAACTTAGTCGCAGTGACATGTAATGGTTGCATTATGTAGTTGATGAATTGTAGGTAAACTTAGAGAATGTTCTCAAGAACTGATAACATTATTGTATAAGTTGTATTCTACATTATTATGCAATAATTTAAGTATTATTCATTGAGTCATTCAAGATCAAGGAGACTCTGACACTACAGTAAGGTCACTGTCTAGGGTCGCTGTGACTTGTACTGTTGAGTTACTAGACAATAACATCACGGAGCATCATGATCACCCCAAACTAAAAGGAGGAAATATGATTTAATATGCACTGTCATGCAGTAGTCATTCTGACTAACAATATAACTAAGTTGCTAACAAGCTATAGATAATATAATATTAGAGAACTGAATATAGTTATTCACTAAAATCAAGGAAGGTTCTGAGTCGACAGTGAGATCAGTAGCCTAGTCATTCTCACTTATGAACTAATTAAATTGCAGCTCATAGGCTTCTCACTGGAAACTCATTAATACATCCTCAACTTTAAATGAGAAATTCATTTTATTAAATCAGTCTCTATGAGTAGTCAACTGTATTTAATTGTGAGTACAGACTAGGCTGGTACTCAGTTGACACAAACTAAGTCCCTAATACCTACCTAAATAGATGGTTTTAAATTTCTAACCTACCTAAGTAGAGGACTAAGCTAATTGTGATAACTCACTAATTCTTAGTGGAGTTACTAGCTAAATATTGAGCATTGATAATTGCAAGGTTATTATGGTGAGAAGTAATGTACTCGATTTAACATTGTGAGCTATATTGAGCTCGAATTAACATGGTGAGCAGTATTGTGCTCGGATTAACAGGGTGAGCTGTATTGAGCTCGTTTTAACATGGTAGAGCAATAAAGCGACCGATTTTCATGGCGAGCAATATTGAGCTCGAATTCGCATGGAGAACAATAAAGCTCTCAATTATTACGTTAATCTACTGGTGAGCTGTTGGGTCAGCTCGGGTTATTAGTGCAAGATCCTTCTTGAAGGATAGCTAAGCACGAAATCTTTGCAGATTCTCTGGTGAGCACTGCTCGAATTACCGAGGTGGAGCATCATAGCGTTCAAACATCATTATGAACAACAGGGCGCTCAATTCTCGCTAACCTAATCTAACCTAACTTGGTCTCGTCGTGGACGTGGTGGTGAGCAGACGTGTTTTGATTCGCTCTGCTACTGGCGTCTGGTGGGTGGACGTGTTTGTCGTCGCTGCTGGCCTGCGTGTTGACGGATGGGCGGATAGCGTCACGCTGGGGGTGGTATATGTGCCATCATGGGCTCCTACACACCTCCACTAAAGCGGAAGGAGTCAATAGGACTCAAGTTTAGTTGTCATGCTGATCCCGACCTTGTATCCACGACGATCTTCGATGTGTTACAGATCAAGCAGGAAGAAATATTTGGTTACCAACCACTGCCAGGGAACAGAGTGGTGTTGAAATTTGAAAACAATGTGGCGTTTTCAGAGTTTCTTAAGAAGTATGATGATGAAATTATAAGTTTACCTAATGGGAAAGGATCAGTACAAGTGATTAGTTTGAGCAAAACGTTTACATACGTTTCTGTGAGGGATGCGCCATTTGAATTGTTGAATAGAACTATTATACACATACTGGAACAATATGGGAGAGTGGACAATGATCGTTTTAATAAATATACCTATGGACCAGGGAAAGGGTTTTTTCATGGAACACGAACAGTAAAGATGGAACTTCACCGTAATATTCCTTCATCAATGTCAGTAGCAGGTCATTATATTAAATTTATATACAATGGCCAAATGCAAACTTGTTTTAAGTGTGGGCGTACTAGTCACATGGCTGCTGCCTGCCAGGTGGAGGCATCAGAACGGATCAACATTTTTCATGAACATGACTTTCCGCCATCAATAGAGGATAGTGTATCAGGAAATGAACCCACTGTTGTAAATACTGTAGTTCCAGGTGAGGTAGATGAAGTAACCCACAACTCTGTAAGTGGAACGTCTGTGGGAGTGACTCCCAGTGCGAATGAGGCCGGTGAAGGTAACTTAGATCAGGACGATAAAGGTAATGCAGACAAGGAGGGTGCAGATGACACTGCTCAGGACGATAATGGTAATGCAGACAAGGAAGGTACAGACGACACTGCTCAGGACGCTTTACCGGCTGTTGTTCACCCTGGTGAGGGTGAGGTAAGTCTGGACAATATACATGTGGTCACCCATAACATAGGCGCTGACGCTGCGAAGAGCTGCGAGGCTGACGGTGGTGCTGACCTTGGTGAGGTGACGATGGAACAAGTAACTGGTTGTCAACTGGATGTAGAGGATGACACCATGGAGGATAGTGATGTAGAAATGTCTGTGCAGAGGGCAACTCCACCCTCTTCAGTAAGGTATGATAGAAAAGGAAAGGGTAGTGTGAAGGTTGGGGGTGTGAAGGCTATGGGTGTGAAGGTTGGTTCTGTAAGCAGTCATGTGAAGAAACGGAAAAAATTTACTCGGAGTATTGATCTGGAACGTATGAAGGACTACGCCGCTAAATTAAGTCTCTGAAAAAATTGAGCAGGTTGTTGCCGTTGAAGTTCACCGTGACCAAGGCCCCAAAATGAACAGAGGCTGTATACCCCAGACCCTCAATATTTAAGTCAAAAGGTATTTGATCTACAACTGTGGGAACCGACCTGTGAGATTTATATTTATTTAATTTATATGAATTTATATTTACGTTAATTTATATACTTCGATAGCAATTTGTATAATGATAAGTGGACTGTATTTCTGCAATAATCTCTTAATCTCACAAATCGATCCTCTACACATTAGGGGGGGTTTATATTACACATATGCAGCCAATCAAATTACAGTAATAGCTACATACATTGATGAGGTTCCTTCTCTTATAGTACAGCAGGTTAGTCCACCAGGTATAACTAGAGTGTAGACACCAAATTATCCTCTTTGAGGTAGCTTCTATCACCCAGTAACTGGTGCACATAATCTTGCATCCTCGTCTTGACCTGTCAAAAGTGCGCTAGCTGTGAAGCCAGAATCCTATATATGACAAGCTATATCAGAGAAAACAGTACATGGAACATGAAGACCTGGCTTAATTACCTTTAGTATGAGGCGATTTCGCGTTCTAACCGGATCACCCTATATAATGACATTAATGGCCATAAATGAATGATAAACGGGTTTCGGATAGACACTTAACTTGTATTTGTAGACAGCGTGTTGACAATGGTACACCTTTGGGTTCCATAACACTACGTCCAAGTAAATTTAACAGGAGCCGAATTTGCTCCCGTGTGAGCCTCTGGTCTCAATAACAACAATGGCTGCCCTCCTTCCTCCACTCTGACGCCTGGCTTACATTGTCCAGATTTCAGAACGTGATAGAAGGGTCACATTTACTCTACTTTAATATTGATAATTAAGTTAATTTATATAAGATGTTTTTATGATGGTAAAGTCCAAAGACTAATGTATTTAAGAATAATTCCCAGCAGAATAGCTGGTGAATTATAATAGTATGTGGTGATGATATCCCGTTTTCTATAGACGGTAATTCCACTACAAGTTACGTTTTCTATGGGTAACTTGTTGGTAATACAGCTATTATCTGTATGATATATTAAATGGTGTCGGATTTTCCGACATAATTCCCCAGGGGGCTGCTCACGGGTCGAAGTCCTATTTAGAACAGACGAACACCGATACTCCTCCTTCGAATTATTAGATTAATTTGATGTTAGTAGTTAATAATCACACATTTGTGTGTCTGTTCGTACAGGACGGATGTCCCGTACTAGAGTTGCAGGGGTTAGAAGTCTAATGCGATTTCATTTCCCTGTCAACTCTTGAAAGGCTAATATTCAAGCCTTATTACATATTATTTAACCCAGAAGACTGGATGTGATCAAGTACTACAGTCAAGTATGATTCAGGGACTGCAGTGAGATCAGTGACATTAGATATAACTTGAAGTTTCTTCAGGTAACTGGTCACTGATATATAAACACTGAGGCCCATTGAATACATCTTGATTAAATAATAAATGTATCAAATCAGTCATCAGATTTATTGGGGTTTAATTTAGTTAATTGATTCAGAAGACTGAATAGCTCATCATTAAGGTAAAGTATGGTTCTGAGACTGCAGTGGGTTCAGTGACATTGGTCGCAGTGACTTGTAGCTGTTTTAGGCTACTGTTCACTGATTTGCCACTGAGGCCTCATGAACTCAACTCCAGCTTTAAATGATGATACTAACATCAACCTCTGTTGGTATAGTCAGCTGTAATCTCCTTAGTATAATGCTACTGGAGAAATATAATCAGCTGACAAATTTAGATTTCTACTGGTATTGTTTATCTGCAGTCATAGGTCTCCTCAGGCTTGATACTGGGCCTGAGAGTAATTTACCTCCTGCAGAGTTTAACATGGTTATGCCCTGATATTTAGTAGGGCTACCGATGAATTGATGGTAGTAGTCTGTCCCCACAAGGACAGCTATTTGGCATTTGATTTGCTCAAATTTACCTGCAGCTGCTTGATAATAGCTTTCCAGGTCAGCATAATCAACTTGAGATTGTTGTGACAAATCTTCACATTTCTTGATCTGTCTTGTTAAGTGGCCTTTAAGACCTGCAAGGGTTCTTTTCATTCTCCCTGCATTATCCATACTGGCTCGTTGGTGAAGCCTTGTGGGACTTGTATTTGGGCTGCTCATAATACTGAACAAGCACTGATGGTAGCCTAGGGTAAATTCTGAACTCACTAGGCAATAATCCTACCTCTACTAGAGGTTAGCACTTAAAATTAATACACATTATATATATACAATCATACACACTAATGATTTGAGTGATAAACCAGTGTCACTGGAAGTACCTTTAGGTTAGCTCTTCTATATCACCCTAGGATGGTAGAGACACTAATTAATCACTCAAAGGTGTAATGATCATAAGTAAATTATTATATATACAACTCAACTCGAGTTGATAAAAATTACACCCAAAATAGGGTCTGGACCATTCATTAATGGTGTTAGGTTAATCAATATAGTACAACTGACTATGGTAATAATGGGACTAGGATGAACGATAATAGTTCAACTAGTCAATGGTTTTATCCTACCCTGTTGTGGGTTGGCAATTAGTAAATATTATACTGTGATCACTAGTGCAATATATATTAAATAATTCTCTATTTTGGAGAAATAATATACACAATTATTGTTAATAGCCTCTTAATTAGCCTCTATGAAACTTCTAATATTATCTAGAAGTATTAAATGTTATTAGTGACCTCGCGAAATAAAGTCCACAAAATTCGTAGATAATCTCTCGCGAAATGTAACACCACGAAATCCGTGAACAATCTCGCGAAGACACAGTCACTAATTTGGCTGGTTTCAATATTAGCGCTGTCATTTCACGAAATAACACGCCACCAAATATCTGTGGGTGTGCATGAAACCGCTGACGAAGCTGAACTCAGTTGAGGGAGGCTCCTGAGCTCCCACGAGGCTTCGCCGCTGTCTTTGACTGGCTTTGTTTAAATAACACTGCACTAGTATATTTAATGAATCCACTGGTTTGGTTAACTGGTTCATCCGGTACTAAGATGACCAAATGTGGGTTCAAAGGATCAAATAATCCGTCATCCGGTTCGAAGATGACCAAATAATGTGGGAACCGACCTGTGAGATTTATATTTATTTAATTTATATGAATTTATATTTACGTTAATTTATATACTTCGATAGCAATTTGTATAATGATAAGTGGACTGTATTTCTGCAATAATCTCTTAATCTCACAAATCGATCCTCTACACATTAGGGGGGGTTTATATTACACATATGCAGCCAATCAAATTACAGTAATAGCTACATACATTGATGAGGTTCCTTCTCTTATAGTACAGCAGGTTAGTCCACCAGGTATAACTAGAGTGTAGACACCAAATTATCCTCTTTGAGGTAGCTTCTATCACCCAGTAACTGGTGCACATAATCTTGCATCCTCGTCTTGACCTGTCAAAAGTGCGCTAGCTGTGAAGCCAGAATCCTATATATGACAAGCTATATCAGAGAAAACAGTACATGGAACATGAAGACCTGGCTTAATTACCTTTAGTATGAGGCGATTTCGCGTTCTAACCGGGTCACCCTATATAATGACATTAATGGCCATAAATGAATGATAAACGGGTTTCGGATAGACACTTAACTTGTATTTGTAGACAGCGTGTTGACAATGGTACACCTTTGGGTTCCATAACACTACGTCCAAGTAAATTTAACAGGAGCCGAATTTGCTCCCGTGTGAGCCTCTGGTCTCAATAACAACAATGGCTGCCCTCCTTCCTCCACTCTGACGCCTGGCTTACATTGTCCAGATTTCAGAACGTGATAGAAGGGTCACATTTACTCTACTTTAATATTGATAATTAAGTTAATTTATATAAGATGTTTTTATGATGGTAAAGTCCAAAGACTAATGTATTTAAGAATAATTCCCAGCAGAATAGCTGGTGAATTATAATAGTATGTGGTGATGATATCCCGTTTTCTATAGACGGTAATTCCACTACAAGTTACGTTTTCTATGGGTAACTTGTTGGTAATACAGCTATTATCTGTATGATATATTAAATGGTGTCGGATTTTCCGACAACAACAATGGCTTGGATAGCCTTGACATGACTACCTAGACGTACACGCGGTTGAATTACTGAGTATTCTTGGGATCCTCGATTTATCATGAACCCCTGACAGGTTTAATTTTACGTGTCTGATTGGTTTTAAGTTAAGTGCCTCTGCCGCTTTCTGAGTAATGAAAGTTCTCTGGGATCCTTGATCAAATAGTCCACGAGTGGTGATCTTGGCTCCTTTGTTCTTTACTTGAAGTTGGGCAGTGGGTAAAGCAGCATCCACTTGAGACGCTGGTGAAATTATGCTATAAACTTCTCGCACCTTGCAGCACTGTATAATGTGTAGATTCTCTACTTCCTATTCTAGGATTGAAATAATTTGTTTTAACAAATTTACACAGTGCAGCATGATGCTTGCCCCTTCTACACCTATTGCAGGTGTTCAGTGGGGTGTCACAGCTGTTAACATTATGTGATTTGAGACACCTAGTACATTTGTGTAACTGTTTGAGTCGTCTGACTCGTGTGTCTCTATTAGGAAAATTAGTACATTTGTACAGAGAATGATTTTGATTGCAAAACAAACATGACCCCCTTCCTACAGTTCGTTTAGAGAACACTGGTTTGGTGAAACTGCAACTACAGGTTGTGAAGATTTTGCTGTTTGCAATTGCTTGTTATTTATTCTCTTGTGAGTACTTGGTGTATTCTGGGGAGCAATTATTGGGCTCTTAGAAGCACTTATGGGGCTCTTAGTTCTTACTGATGAATCAGTGTTCGACCTGTTGTTATTACATTGATTATTAGTACCCTTGTTACCTAATGACAGTGTCACTTTAGGAGTTTCAGATAAGGAAACTGATATGGGTACAGTTTCTGTGCATTCAGCAGATTTATTAAATGCCTGGTTTGCTGATTGATTCATTAAATTGCGCAAACCTTCGAATATATCCTGCATTGACAGAACATTACCATTCTGGTTAAATACAATTTATTGAGTATCTCACCAGACTAATTTTCTCTGGATGATAATTTTAGTCATCCATTCAGCAGTGGGGTGGTCCACCTCCTTGCTGAAGGAATTTAACAGTGACTTAAGCTGGAAACTAAAAGCTTGTAACGAGTCAACTGATTGTTCTGGTGGAGATAAATCTAGCAATTGGTGAACAAGGTTTATAACAATCTTCTCACTATCAGCACTTGCTCTAGAAGGCTGGTTTGAGTAATTATGACTATTACTTGTGTTGTTTAAGGCTTCTTGCTTACCCTCAGCTTTAAGGAGCTTCAGCTTTATTTCCATTTTCTGGTTCAGATTCACTGGCTGTTGCAGTTTCACTCGGAGTTTCATCTGCAGCTGCTTCACTTATTTCTCTTGGCTCCTGTGCGACGCTGGTTAATTCAGTAGCCTCATGCATTGAATTTATAGAATCCAGGGAATATTGAGATGATTTGTCTGAAAATTGATCAGATTCTGCGAATGAATCATTACGTGAAGTTGTATTAGATGAGATTGTAGAAAATGAAGGTTGAACAATTATAGATCCAGTGTAAGGATCTAATTTAATTATAGGATTCTCCTCTTTTTGAGTTAGCTCATGTATTTCATCTGAGCTGAGTGCTTGCTTGGGTATAAGTAAACTATAAAAATGTTCTAACCACTCGGGAACATTTTGTGTTGCAAGCACTTTGTTATAGTGATGTAACTTGTCTTGAATTATATCTTCATAGTCGGCAAGGTCAGATTCTATAAGACTCAATTCGTTTGAGTCAGTATTACTGACAAGGAGTATGTTCCTATAAGACTCGATAACATTTTTACTTGGTCATATTTTCGGCTAGCCACCTTTGAGGAAATTCTTATCCTGAAAATGTCAACTGAATCAGTTCCTAAACAGTTGTCACATTTGTCATGTAGTGTTGATAAGTGATTTTGAAAACCTTTCAAGGTTCTTTTAGTTTTTTTCTGGAGGAGCCATTCTTGCTGTGAGTTTGAGCCTTATAGGGCTTATATAGCTACTTGGACAGCTATGGTACTTGCTCCTATATGTAGACCAGGTATAATTATTGACAGCCTGATATTTCCTTGAGACTGGTTTTAGTTTACCTCATTTGGAGGTTAGCTAACTACCCAATAGTAAGCAACTAAGATTTGAGTAGTACTTTGGTATCACTACAGAGGTTCCTAAGCTTAGCTCCTCAAAATCAGCTTTGGATGGGTAGTGACACTTTCAGTAACACTCAGAGATGAACATAGAAATATGTAATGAAATATAATTACACAATAAATGGTTTATAAATCCCACCCTAATTAGGTCAGCACTCTAAAATAATAATACACCAGCACTGTCTAACAGTACTAGTTAGGTAATAATTCTACCTATTAATGCAGCTAATAGTGTAGACTGAATTTGTACAAATCTTAGTACCCTGGCAGTCTAGAATATCCTACCTCTGCTGGGTTGGCAGAACTACAATAAATGTCATGCAATAATACGAAAAATAGTGCTATGTTTTTGGATTTTGAAATTTTATATAATATATACACATGTATAAGAAATTTATTGAACACGAGATTATTAATAGTGTTTGGCGAGTATTCTTCTACTGTAAATAATGTTTAACACCTGAATGTACATCCTAATTGTGAAATATAATGTTATCAGGGTTAGTAATGATTCATTGATTTATGGGATCAGTAATTTAGATTAGTTTACTGGATCCTGATATGTTAATAAATTCACTGACTTGAGTGAATCAGTAATTATAGATTGAATTTGGTTTAGGCTATAATGGACAGTCTGCTGACAGCCGTAAATTGAAATATTTGTATAACCCAATAATGGTAACACATAATTGGTGTGGGTTAGGCTAACATATGTGGTTCACTGCTGGTAACTGTTACGAATCTCACTAGGATTCTGCCATTACTCTTGATTCTCATATTACTTTATTGTCTTGTTCTTTAATATAGCATCCAGTTGTATGATATAAGATTTTGTGTTATATATATATTATAGCATGCAGTAGTGTGCCTGAGTTACATTATATTGTGTGAGGCTTTTGATGTTAATTTCTCATGTAGTTTCTCCGTTTGGGCGGTTGACCATATTTGGATATGGCCAGTGTGGGAACATTGTTGTCAATCGAGTGTTTATAGTTTTACCTTTATTTATTCCCATATTTGGTTGCTGTATTATTATATAGAATGTTGTACCAGTGTTTACTATTCTTTAGTTTAACAATGTTTTGAATATTAGTGCGGCGTTTTATTATTAGAATTTCCACAATGTTTGTGTGGACGGTTAGTTGATTTTTTGGTAGACGCTTGGCCTGCGGTCCAAGGCGTGGGCAGAAGCGTGGCGGCTGAAGTCGAGAGATGTGTTTTAAGTTAAGTCATTGGTCACTGTTATTTTAGCCCATATAAATGTTAATTATCTGGTTAGATGATATTGTATATATCTCTCTAATTAATCCATGTTTTAGTGATAGTGCTCATGTCTAAATAAGGAGGTTATTCTATGATTTGCATGCTGAAGAATATTTCTGGGGATTTATTTATACATTTAAATATTGTTATGATTGTCCCCCTTAGCATAAATATATTGTTCTCCATTTTAGGCAGTGATGTATATTTACCCCTAGACAGTTGTTGGCAAGGCCGATTTATTATCTTTTTTATCGCACTGCGGGGAGAAGAACCTTATTTAGTCTCAAGGGTGGTAACAGTAACCACAGATAATGAAATATGTTTAACCTCAGTTACTACACAATGTGATTGGTAATGATTAATTATAATGTATCCGATCAAAGTCGCCCAAAATGTTGTTTGGGCACTTAGAACTGATATAGGTTTTAATGTTAACTAGTATGGATCCGGTTCGAAAAGAACCAAAATGTTGGGTATCTGGGGCTTTAACTCAAATATGGAATTGGGATTTAAGACTGACACTATAGAACTAGTGCCTATGTATATCAAATTATTTAAAACTCACTTAAGGGGGTTCATTACGGGTAAAGTAAAAGTTGTTCAATTTGTTTATAAATTTATTTATGTAATGGTTATAGAAAGGGCTGCAACTGGTCCAAGTTTCAATATCACACCCTAAATAGAAAGGGAGAAAAAATACACAACGAATTATGCAACGAATATTCAACATTTTCGAAAAATTTCTAGGAACATGTGTCAACTAAAATTATTTCTATAACACTCAGAAATCACATTAGCATATAATAAAGGATTATGCACAGCAGTTTTATCAAAAAAGTGTTTAGTGCAATAATACAATTATTCAAAGCTCCCTTCCCAAAATATGCAATATATGATGTTATCATGGATTTATTTAAGAAAAAAGCCTCAAATATCAACATTTGGGGGATATTTCTAGAAGTTCATATATATCTAGGAACCAGTGTGATTCGTCACCAGTTCATTAATGGGGTTAGTAAAATAATAGAATCTCAACTAGAATGTAGATTCTAAAGGCTCATGAAATATTAAATGATCAATATCTTGAAAGATAATTACATCCTTAGAAATCATAAATGCAAACTTATTGAGTACTGAACAGTAAATTATTACTTTATATTTTTCCTCTTGATCATCATATAGAAACATATATAGATATTAATAATGGCATAAGTCAAATTTTCTAGGAAACACTGTAATCAGGGAAATTTGAGTAGCATTTGACTAGGCTATAAATTATTTCAATATTCACTGAAATTGGAATTAAAACTAAAAGAAAATAACATGGAATTGGTGTTCTTCACACAACTTAACGACAGGCTACCCACAAATACACACTCTAGAATGATGCACTAGACTAAAAAGGTATACTTAACGTAGGTGTGTTGGAACACTAAAGCCTGCCGATATCCCGTCTGCCAGTCCCTGACGTTCACTGCTGTGAACGTGTGATTGCGGGCCGTAACTATCTTTGTAGACGTGTAATTAAACAGTTTGAGTACTCTAGATCACGTGATCTTGTTAAATGGCTGCTGTCTGTGGAGGCACGTGTGCACCACGCGACGCCCTGTGTTTGAAGCACGCCTCTTTTCTCCCACTACGCCCGATCACGCATGCGCAGAGACACTCATAGCGATATCGGCCATAAACCATTTCGATTTACTATTAATTATTTGGGGAACGGAAGGAGTACAATTTGAACTATCATCACCAATAAATATATTGGATAATAATACCCTTTCTCATAAGGCAATTGATCTGATTAACACTAAACAAATTGAACGAGAAGGGTTGAAGTATTGTTATTTTACGCCACAGTAATATTAATTACACAAAACTGGAATAATTAATTTGGTTAAATACCCGAGCTCAGTACGCATAAGCATGCGAAATGGTTATTTCTTTCATAAAGAACAATAATTTTAGAAACAGAGTAATTAACTGAACTCTATATTTCTCCAACATGTGTGGGAGATTTCATGTTTAAGCTTGCAATCGACGCTTGGCATCATGATGGCTGGGAATTTTCTGGCTAAATTATGCCATACTATGGAAACGCTGACGCTATTAATTTTACGTGTGAGTGTTATTAGTAAATACTATAGTTTAATACAATAATGATGTATTAGTGTTGGAAACTCTCCAACATATGAGTCTGGTTATAGATCACTTTAGCATTATTGCATCAGTCTGGTTATGGATCACTGGATCATTAGTGGATCAGTCTGTTTATGCATCACTGGATCATTAATTTATTAATCAGTTTGGTTATGGATCATTAGTGAATCAGTCTGGTTATAGATCACTGGATCATTAGTGTATAGTCTGATTATGGATCCCTGGATCATAAGTGTATCAGTCCGGTTATAGATCACTGGAGCATTAGTGTATCAGTCTGGTTGTAGACCACTTGAGCATTAGTGCATCAGCTTGGCCATGGACCACTAAAGTATTTCTGTATCAGCCTGCTTATAGATCACTGAAGCATTAGTTTATCAGCCTGGCTATGGATCACAGGAGCATTAGTGAATAACCCTGGCCATTGATCATTGGAACATTAGTGAATCAGCCTGGCCATTAATCACTGGGGCATTAGTGTATCAGTCTGATTATGAATCATTGCATCATTAGTGTATCACTCTGGTTATGGATCACTGAAGCATTAGTGTATCAGTCTGGTTATGGATCACTGGAGCATTAGTGTATCAGTCTGGTTATGGATCACTGAAGCATTAGTGTATCATAACTGCCATGGATCACTGGAGCATTAGTGTATCAGTCTGGTTATGGATCACTGGAGCATTAGTGGATCAGCCTGGCCATGGTTCACTGGAGTATTAGTGTATCATCCTGGTCATGGATCACAGGAGCATTATTTTATCATTCTGGTTATGGATCACTGGAGCATTAGTGTATCAGCCTGGCCATGGATCACTGGAGCATTAGTGCATCAGCCTCGCCATGGATCACTGGAGCATTATTTTATCATTCTGGTTATGGATCACTGGAGCATTAGTGTATCAGCCTTGTTATAGATCACAGGAGCATTAGTGTATCATCCTGTTCATTGATCAATGGAGCATTAGTGTATCAGTCTGGTTATAAATCACTAGATAATTAGTGTATCAGTCTGGTTATTAATGACTGGAGCATTAGTGTATAGGTCTGGTTTTGGATCACTGGAGCTTTATTGTATCAGTCTGGATATGGATCACTGGATCATTAGTGTATCAGTCTGGTTATGGATCATTGGATCATTAGTGTATCAGTCTGGTTATGGATCATTGGATCATTAGTGTATCAGTCTGCTTATGGATCACTGGATCATTAGTGTATCAGTCTGGTTATGGATCATTGGATCATTAGTGTATCAGTCTGGTTATGGATCATTGGATCATTAGTGTATCAGTCTGGTTATGGATCACTGGAGCATTAGTGTATCAGTCTGATCATGGACCACGGGAGCATTAGTATATCAGTCTGGTTATTGATCACTGGAGCATTAGTGTATCAGTCTGGTTATTAATCACTGGAGCGTTAGTGTATCAGTCTGGTTATTAATCACTGGAGCGTTAGTGTATCAGTCTGGTTATGGATCATTGGATCATTAGTGTATCAGTCTGCTTATGGATCGTTAGATCATAAGTGTATCAGTCTGATTACGGATCACTGGAGCATTAGTGTATCCCTCTGCAACCCGTTCTCGCAAATTCGTAAAGTCAATATTGACTTATTAACTTCGTGCATAGGTGATATACTAAACATAATAGATACCCTTAAAAAGATTCATAGAAAACACCAACCTAACCTAACCTTCTTAGTATCTTAAGATAAGCATCTTATTGCTTCGTAATTACAATTATTACTTAACCTATACCTATTATAGGTTAGGTAATAATTGTAATTACGAAGCAATAAGATGCTTATCTTAACATACTAAGTAGGTTAGGTAAGGTCAATGTTTTCTATGAATCTTTTTAAGGGTATCTATTATGTTAAGTATGTCACTTATGCACATATTTAATAAGCCAATATTGACTTATTAAATTTGCGAGAACGGGTTGCACTCTGGATATGGATCACTGGAGCATTAGTCCATCAGCCTGGCCATGGATCACTGGAGCATTAGTGAAAAGCCAGTACCAGTGTTCAAATTTAATATCGTGTTGCCAACAGAGGATCTCTCTTTATGTAGTGTCAGTACCAGTATAGTATAATCATATATCATTTATCCACAATGCTCAATGAGATGGAGGTAACACTAAAAGCAATGATAAAAAAATAAAAGTTTAATCAAAAGCAAACTACAAACACATAGAAATATATATATGTATTCGTATGGAAATATTAGTTGTGACAGCATTGCTCCTCTGGTGGCCGCCGGCAGCTCGCATCAGCTGATCGAGTTTAAAGGGAGCACTGGCCCCTCACTGGGCGGCGGCTCCGTCAGCGCCAGCAGGCTGGCCACTCACGCCACTCGCTGTCTTCACCAGGCAGTAGATGATATATATGTGCTGTCCCACAGCCTAATCTACTGATATGACACTCTAGTAAATGCCTAAACATAATAATAGGCCTATCTTGACTAACAATCAAGGGAAAAATGATCTACCTTATCAAATCCTGTACTCAGATACCTGGCCTCCGGTTGTCACCGGGGTTCCTCTGTTCCTCACGTCGTTCCTTGACGTCCTAGATGAGTCACCAGCTATGGCGTCGTGAAAATTTTCGTCATCTCCGTACTCATTCCCTGAGTGAAGTTAATGGGTGTTGGCTCGTCCAGTCGCCACTGCACACGTCGTTCCCTCAAGCACTCCTTCACTGAGATCACTTACACCTGGATCAGGATGCGTCTTCTCCCTTCTGAGTTCTCAGTGGGCGTGATCCAATTACAACAGCTCTGAGTACCTTGAAGTTCCACTGACGGCAAGCCACTCTCTACTCCAGCTGTTGTAATTCTCAACTTCTCCAAGACTATCAGCTCACAGTCCTCGGTGCATTTACACCGCTGGAACTCGGCTTCTACGCACTTCCCTGAAGTACTGCATTCCTTGGTAGTCACTATAAACTTGTCAGGCTGTGCAAATCCACCGTATGATTCTCCAAGACCTCAGAACTCGACAGCACAACCAGCGCACGTCCGCTCTCAACGAAGCGCCAAGTATCTATGAGCGCCTGGCGCTCTGCAGGTGGCAGGCCAGGTCCCCCGGTGATGTCATAGACCCAGGGGTGGGCTCTGATTGGTCAATCAAGTCATGTGACTTCATTGACCAGCCAATCACAGGCCGGCGGTCGCCGCACACAAAATGGTGGATTTGCAGGCAGGGGACGCCATTTTGTTGAACTTAGGGAAAACTTCTCCCCTTTACCTACAAACTTATAATACAAATTTCTCTTTAAATTGGTAACCATTTCGGTAGCCTCATACCTCAAAAGATTCCCTGCATCTCAGAGAACCTGCAGGTAAGCTGATATGACTCTTAAATCCGGCATATGGGAGATATAGGAGAAGGCACTGTCACATACCCCTCCTCTTAAAATATGAGTCATATCGAAAGAGCAGCACTGAAGAGGGCAACCTATGCTCTTGCTCCCTCCATTCCTGAAGTGTCACTCCTCCAGTTGGTGGTGTGGCTCTACCACCTCGCCAGTCACTTACACTTTTATATCTCCCCCTCGCACAGGACCGGGTGGGGTGTGTGTTCCATGAACACCTATAAGAAATCCTCCCTCCGTGTCTACGAGTACACTCCAACGTCTCATTCCTCTGCAATGTTCAGTGCATGTAGTGCCTGCACTGCGCCGTGCATTCTGAGGTACCCTAGCACTCCCACTGCGTCCTACAGGTACTCCATGCTTCCTCTCATGATCTCTTCACCAATCTTCTCTCTTCTCGGTTCCTCTTCTTTCATAGGTGCGTTGTCTCCTCACAGCGGCACTTGTTACCTGTCCTCCATCCAGCAACTTCCTCTCTTCCACATTAGACTTTTGCGATGGCCCAGTGCCCCTCTGGTTAGGCTTGCGCCTACCCTGGGTATACCTGTTCCCTGCTTTCTTCCTATTACCTTTCCCATACCATTCGTTCCATCATTCTCGACGAAGATGTTCATTCCTCCATGAGATTCCTCTCCCTGTAGATGTCGTCTTCCCTTCGTGGTTTGGCTTATCTACCTCACTGTGGCTCACCTCGCTACAGTGGTCCTTCTCACCCCTACCATTGTTCATCTGGCCTGCATAGAGTGCACCGCATTGTGGCTCTTCCACTCTCCCCTTCACCACCGTTCGCTCATCCACTGAACTCACCTTACCACCGTTTCTAGGTGGAGGGAGTGCAGCCTACAGCACCTTCACCGCCCCAGGCGCTTGTATAGCTGCTCCTCGCCATTCCTCCACACGCACCATTAGGCTTAGTCGCAGATCCTTGTTGGGGTTCTCCACGACCTCCGACGACCTCTCTGTATGCTCACCTTCGTCGTCGTCGTCGCCCTTCCTGGCGACGTTTTCATTGGTGCAGTCGGCTTCCTCACCACTACTTGAGTCGACCGGCACCTCACCTGGCAGGGTTGCACCACTGCTTGAAACATAGGCACTCCTGGCCCAATCGGGTTGTATCCTACCTCCACCGAGGTCGTTACCCAGCACCATCTGTACATGATCCAAGGGTAACTAAGGAGCTACAGCTACGATTGCTTTCTCGATTCCGTAGTCGGCAATCGGCTGTACTTCGCGAAGTGGCAACCTGTATTCCTCCCCCAAACCACATATCCTCACCACTCAAACAGGTGATTCATTAAATTCGTTGGGAAGAATATTCCTGACTACCATGCTTATGTCAGCACCCGAATCTCGAAGCAATGCAACCTCCACTGAGTTTGACTTCCCAAACTTCATGGTGCTCCCGAAAACGATGGGGTGTTCACTCAACTTTATCTTCCAACCATTCACATTTGGTCCACTATAATATGAGGTATGAACAAACACTCTCCTCTTCTAACATCAATCCCATATTCCTCTGGTGCTCGTCACACTCACGGGCATAATGTCCTCTTACACCACAGTTGTAACATCGAACGCCTTCCCTGGGCGACCACTCGCCAGTCCCCTTGGCAAAACCAACAGTAAACGTTCCCTGGGTCCTCGCGCCCTTGTTCGTCGTTTCTCTGGTAGTATTTCCCGCTCCAGAACCAGACCCATCGTTGCCCCTTTCGGGTCTCCTCACCGGTTCCCCTGAACTCTTGGACCCTCGATTCTCTCCACCTGGGAGGTAAGATCAGGAGGACCCATTCCTGTATAGCTGCTATACAGGAGTGGGTCTCCTGTATAGCAGCTCCTACTCCTCCCGAACTCTTAAAATCACCTAAAAGATACTGGAGAGCCAAGTACCAAATCTACACATTAAAATAACAATGTACTGGAGTGAACGATATTGAAGAAAATGCAGAATAGAACCAGTGAAGAGCAGGGGTGCCATAGGCACAATCAGAGAACACTGAATAAACATCAGAGGTCCACGGTTGTTCAACACCCTCCCAGCGAGCATAAGAAATATTGCTGGAACAACCGTGGACATCTTCAAGAGGAAACTAGATTTATTTCTCCAAGGAGTGCCAGACCAACCGGGCTGTGATGGGTATGTTGGCCTGCGGGCCGCTCCAAGCAACAGCCTAGTGGACCAAACTCTCACAAGTCAAGCCCGGCCTCGGGCCGGGCTTGGGGAGCAGAAGAACTCCCAGAATCCCATCAACCAGGTAACCAGGTATCACCCCCTGAACCTTGAGTACACTGGTGGTTTGGGCAGTCCTTCCCTGCGAGGATGTAGAGCCTCCTCCAGCATGTCAGCCCTGTCCGACGCAGCCGTCAAGTCCTTGAGGTTCGCCTCCCTCACCCTGACTCTCAACCCAGGAGAGACCACGGACATGAACCTCTCCATCACCATGAGCCGCTTGATCTCAACCGTCTCAGCTCCTTCGGCCTTCAGCCACCTCAAGGACCTCTGTTCCATATCTCTCTGGCAGTCTCGGCGTACGTCTTCCCCGGTGCTCAGGTACACTTCCGGAATCTCTTCCTGTACAGTTCCGGCATCAATTTGAAAGAATGCAGCACGGCATTCTTCACGGCATCATAACTTGTTCACTCGTCGAGGTCCAGCATGTTATACGCCTCCCGTACCTCGCCAGTCAGTCTATTCTGGACCAATTCCACCCAATCCACTTCCAGCCATTTCGTCAAGGTCGTGACCCCTCTCAAAATGTTTGAAAAACCCCTCTGCTTCATAAGGTACGAAAACTGACAGGTCTCGTTCCTTTATCCGGTGGGCATCCTGCTGCCAGGGTGGTGGTTGGGTCACCCCCCCCCCCCCCACCTCAGCTCGACCTCCTTGTTGGCCTCTATCTCCTGCCGTCGGAACTGGATTTGGGCGTCATGCTCCTCCCGTCGTAATTGCACTTCGTGCTCTTCCAGTTGCAGCTGTGCCTCTCGCTTTTCCCGTCGCAGCCGTGCTTCTCGCTCATGCTCTTCCCTTTGCAGCTGCGCTTGCCACTCACACTAGGCCAGCAGTAGGCCAGAAACGGTAGGAGACACACGCGATTAGCGAGGTCCGCGGAAATTCGTCAATTTCTCGGGACATTTGAAGGATTATTGAGGCTAGATCATAGTATTTGGCCTCTCGCAGTGTGTAGCTAGCAGGGTGCTACATAGCATAGTCATATCGCTAGCGATAGTGCAAAAAAAACAAAGTGTAGCTAGTGGAATCACCTGTGCATACAGCGTGGAGGACCGAGTAGTGACCTGACCTGACCTGACGGCCAGGTGGGATGGCCCGCCGTGGAACTGCTGACTGTGTTTGTTGGGTGGTGACTGTGACTCCAGAGATTTGTGTAGAAAAGAATCGACATCGTCAATCTATTAGCACTTAGAGAATCACCAAGTGGAAAGGCGACGACAGAACACCATCGTCAACCATACATCATCATTACTCATCTAGTTGTGTGAGCAGGAATCATACTGGTATGTACCCCCCTCTCTGGTCAAGTAATCAGGTGTACAGTGTGAGGTAAAATATTATCAAATTCTTGTTCAGGATAGTATATATATTTAAAATCTCGGTGTGGCTCATTCTGGGTAGAAGTTACCGCTTCCGGGAACTAGTGACACACGCACGCATGCACGCACACGCACGCACGCACGCACTCAAGCCCACGTACGTATGCACGCACACCCACACGCACACACAGGCTAGAAGGGATTAACACCTTTCGTGGAAAGGAGATAAAACCTCTCATAATTCACCCCCCTCTCTCTTACCTGCTGTAAGCTGAACACCTCACCTCCTAGTAACCCCATCCCAAGCGCACACACGTTCTCTCTCTCTCTCTCTCTCTCTCTCTCTCTCTCTCTCTCTCTCTCTCTCTCTCTCTCTCTCTCTCTCTCTCTCTCTCTCTCTCTCTCTCTTTTGCTCTCTCTCTCTTGCTCTCTCTCACTTGCTCTCTCTCTCCCTTGCTCTCTCTCTCTCTTGCTCTCTCTCTCTCTCTTGTTCTCTCTCTCTCTTGTTCGTTCTCTCTTGCTCTCTTTTGCTCTCTCTCTCTCTCTCTTTTGCTCTCTTGCTCTCTCTCTCTCTCTCTCTTGACAAGGGACAAAATGGCAGGAGGCCGCAACAGGGACACGGAAAGCAGCCAGGGTGATCAAACAAAGGAATTGCTAACCCAAGTTCTGGAGGAATTCAGGAGGGAGATGAATGAAATGAGGATTACAATTAACAATCTGCAAAGTGAGCTAGCATCAGCAAGGGAGGAGATCAAATCTCTCACAGAGAAAAATAAAGAGACCGAGCATCAGATTATCATCCAAAGGGAAGGTGGGAATGTTACATTGCAAGGAAATGCCTCGGTACCTGATACATTTGCGGATATACTGAAAAAGAGCTCAAAAGCAATAGACACAGTGAGGGAGGTAGCGATGCAAGCATTTACGTCACAGGAATCAGCAAGGTGCACCACTCAACTGCTGGAGAAAAAAAGATCAGTGGTAGTTGTAGGCATCAAAGAACAGGAAGGATCCAACAGGCAAGAATGGAATGGCAAGGATAGAGAGGCAGTACATGGGCTACTGAAGGGGTTACAGATGGAAGGGGCTGTAGATAACATTGACAAGGTTTTCAGGTTGGGCTGGTACAACAAGGACAGAAACCGACTTGTAAAGGTGGTGTTTACAAACGAAACCACGAAGGAGGACATTCTCGAAAGGAAGAGTCGTCTGCAGCATATGGAGGGATACAAAAAAGTATTCCTGCAGAGGGACAGGACGAAGGAGGAGAGAGCCAGGGCAGCAGAGGCAAGGAGGAAGCACAGGGAGAGAGCAGCAAACCAGGAAATTACAGCCCTCAACACAACAGTCCCAGAGACAAGAGGAGAACCCAAAACCAGCATCCCAGCAACACCAGAGGAGGGGGGGGGGGGCAACACCACCACCCCCCTCTGCATAGAAATTCTCCCTTCCCCTCACCCTACCTGCCCCCACCCAACCCTCCCTCCCCCCCACCCCATTCTGACCCTGACACCCCTTCCCCATTCCCATCATGTCCCCCCTCCCACCTTTTTCCCCCTGTCCCCCCTCCCCCTTCATCCCATACCCTCCCTATCCCTCCTCCCCCCTCACCCCGTATCCTCCATGTCCCCCCTACCTCCTTAACCCACACCCTACCTGTCCCCCCTTCTCTTAAACCCCCACCCCCCACCCCAAAATCCTCTGAGACCCTGCAAACCACCTCACAGATCCTCTCACCCACGGAACAGCTTCCCACACCAGCAGAATGCTTGCCAAGAAAGGGACATGAAAATGAACAGAAGAAAGTGAGCTTCAAGGCGATGTACACTAACATAGACAGGATTTCAAATAAAACAAATGAACTTGGAGAATGGGCACTAGAAGAAAACCCAGACATAATAGCACTCACAGAAACAAAGTTAACGAAAATCATAACAAACGCAGTGTTTCCACAGGGCTACTATGTAGTGAGGAAAGAGAGAGAAGGGAGAGGAGGAGGTGGTGTAGCTCTGCTACTAAGAGAAGGTTGGAGTTTCGAAGAGATGGTAATTCAGAACTGTGAAGGTTTCAGTGACTACATTTCAGGCACCATAGCAACTGGAGGACAGAAAATTATAATAGTAGTCATATATAACCCCCCACCGAATGACAGAAGACCCAGACAGGAATATGATAGAAACAACTTGGCCACCATCAATATAACAGAGAGAGCAGCTTCTGTGGCTAGCAGGAACGGATCCAGACTTCTAATCATGGGAGACTTCAACCATGGGAAGATAGATTGGGGGAACAGAGACCCACATGGAGGCCCAGACACATGGAGAGCTAAGCTGCTGGATGTGGCAACAAGAAACTTTCTAAGTCAACACGTCAAGGGGCCGACAAGAATGAGAGGAGGGGATGAACCAGCCTTGCTTGATCTGATATTTACCCTAAATGAGTCGGATATAAGGGAAGTTAAGTTGGAAGCCCCCTTGGGAATGAGTGATCATAGTGAATTGAGCTTTGAGCACCTGGTTGAGCTGGGAATTATCACCCCCAAAAAAGAACTGGGAACCAAAGGGCTGGCTTACCGAAAGGGAAACTATGAGGAAATGAATAAATTCCTATGGGATATACATTGGGACACAGAACTCGGAACCAAGTCCGTACAAGACATGATGGACTATGTCACCCAAAAATGTCAGGAGGCTGTAAGCAGGTTTGTCCCAGCCCAACAGGAAAAAACAGAAGCAAAGGAAGAATCCGTGGTTTAATAGGGAATGTATGAAAGCAAAGGAGCTAAACAAAAGGGCATGGAGGAACTTCCGTAATAACAGAACACCAGAAAGTAGAGAGAGATACCAGAGAACCAGGAACGAGTATGTCAGTGTGAGAAGAGCAGCTGAGAAAAGGTATGAAAATGATATAGCTAATAAAGCCAAGACCGAACCAAAGCTACTACACAGTCACATCAGGAGGAAGACATTATATACCACATATGTGAGACCAATCCTGGAGTATGCGGCACCAGCATGGAGTCCATATCTAGTCAAGCATAAGACTAAAATGGAAAAGGTTCAAAGGTTTGCCACCAGACTAGTACCCGAGCTAAGTGGTATGAGTTACGAGGAGAGACTACGGGAATTAAACCTCACTTCGTTGGAAGACAGAAGAGTTAGGGGGGACATGATCACCACATTCAAGATCCTCAAGGGAATCGACAGGGTTGATAAAGACAGGCTGTTTACCACAAGGGGGCACACACACTAGGGGACACAGGTGGAAACTGAGTGCCCAAATGAGCCACAGAGATATTAGAAAGAACTTTTTTAGTGTCAGAGTGGTTGACAAATGGAATGCATTAGGAAATGATGTGGTGGAGGCTGACTCCATACACAGTTTCAAGTGTAGATATGATAGAGCCCAATAGGCTCAGGAACCTGTACACCTGCTGATTGACAGTTGAGAGGCGGGACCAAAGAGCCAGAGCTCAACCCCAGCAAGCACAACTTGGTGAGTACAACTAGGTCAGTACACTATTTCCTTCGCAGCTGGACGTCTCGTTCACGCTCTTCCCTCCTCAGCTGCGCCTCCAACTGCATCTTCATCATCTCCAATTTCACACTTCTCCTGCTTCCTCTGGACCCCCTTCTGCTTCCTCGTCGTACCGGTCCCCACCAACATTGGCAGGTGCTTGGGACGGTTCTTCCCTTGTGGCCTCTTCTCGTGCCTTGAGCTAAGCCACGATCTCTATTCGTCGTTCTGCCACCTTGGATGATCTCAGCTTTATCCCAAAGTGGTCCACCACTAGCTGCAGCCTGGTTTTGGTACACTTCCAAAATTTTCTCATCCCTCGTCGCAATAAATTCATTCACTTTATCCTCCTCCATCTCTATAATTGAGCAATAGTACTGTGAAACACTGGTTTCATTATTTCAGTCTTTGCACTACCGAGTACACTGTCACTTCACTGTTTACAGAGTTCACTGGCAACACTGATCACGACACTGGTAACACTGCATTTCTACTATCCTGGCAAGGTCGCCAATTTTGTCACACGTCGCTCACCTTGGCCTTGTGTTACGTGAGGTTACAGCCAAACAGCAAGGGATCAATGCTACTGATCCTGCAACTTCACGCATGTGGGTCTCTGCTCCCTCCACTAGGGTATCATATATCACCCCCAGGGAGCTTTCCTAGTCATACCTCGAGACCGGTCACCACCATTTGACCTTGGACCCAAGAGGGAGAGGAGAAGGCCCAGCCCACACTGCTAAGCCCAGTCCTGCAGTATATGACTCCCCTACCGAGCCTGCCTACTTGTGCGTGGCAGTTTTGCAGGACTCCCAGCCGTAACCTCAATTCCACCAATTCCTTTCTGGTCGCCGGCTGGGTAATTCTCTCTGCATCCCAGCAACACTGTTGGTTCGAATATGATGAACCTACAGCAGCTCAGGGGGCCTCTTTCTATATACTGCCAGCCTTAGAATTCAAATATATTGTCGTGTTGCCAACCCAGGGTCACTCTCTAGGAAAAGCCAGTACCAGTGTTTAAATCTAATATCGTGTTGCCAACACAGGGTCTTTCTCTATGTAGTGTCAGTGCCAGTATAGTATAATAATATATCATTTATCCACAATGCTCAATGAGATGGAGGTGACACCAAAACCAATGATCAAATAATAAAAGTTTACTCAAAAACAAACTACAAACACATGGAAATATCTATATGTATTCTTATGGAACTAATAACGGTGACAACAGTGCTCCTCTGGTGGCACTGGCCCCTCACGGAGGGGCTGCGTCAGCGTGGCTCTACAGTCCTCCTACAGGCTGGCAACTCACACCACTCGCTATCTTCACCAGGCAGTAATTGATATATATGTGCTGTCCCAAAGCCTAATCTATTCCTATGACACTCGTAAATGCCTAAACATAATAATAGGCCTATCTTGCCTAACAATCACGGGAAATATGGGAAGGGAAAAATTATCTACCTTATCAAATCCTGTCCTCAGACGCCTGGCCTCCGGTTGTCACCGGGGTTCCTTCGTCCCTCACGTCGTTCCTTGACATCCCAGATGAGTCCATAGGCGTCGTGAAGATTCTCGTCATCTCCGTACTCGTTCCAAGTGAAGTTCATGGACGTTGGCTCCTCCAGTCGTCACTGCACACGTCGTTCCCTCAAGCACTCCTTCACCGAGATCACTGACTCCTGGATCAGGATGCGTCTTCTCCCTTCTGAGTTCCCAGTGGGCGTGATCCAATCACAATAGCTCTGAATAACTTGGAGTTCCACTGACGGCGAGCCACTCGCCACTCCTTCCATCGTAACTCTCTCGACTTCTCCAAGACTATCACGTCACAGTCCTCGGCGCCCTTACCCCGCTGGAACTCGGCTTCCACGCTCTTCCCTGAAGTATTGCAGTCCTTGATAGTCACCATAAACTTTTCAGGCTGTGTAAATCCACTGAATGAAGCGCCTAGACCTCAGAACTCGAGAACTCAATCAGCTCATGTCCGTTCTCAACGAAGCGCCAAGTATCTCTGAGCGCCTGGCGCTCTGCAGAGGCAGGCCAGGTTTCGCGGTGACGTCACAGACCCAGGGTCGGGCTCTGATTGGGCAATAAAGACATGTGACCTCAGCCAGCCATTTCGGTAACCATTTCGGTAGCCTCATACCTCAAAAGATTCCCTGCATCTCAGAGAACCTGCAGGTAAGCTTATGTGACTCTTAAATCCGGCATACTGGAGAAATAGGAGAGGGCACTGTCACAGTACCCAGGTGAGTGACCCTGTTGTGAGTACCCAGGTGAGTGACCCTGTTGTGAGTACCCAGGTGAGTGACCCTGTTGTGAGTACCCAGGTGAGTGACCCTGTTGTGAGTACCCAGGTGAGTGACCCTGTTGTGAGTACCCAGGTGAGTGACCCTGTTGTGAGTACCCAGGTGAGTGACCCTGTTGTGAGTACCCAGGTGAGTGACCCTGGTGAGAGTTCCCTGGTGCGTGACCCTGGTGTGAGTACCCAAGTCCGTGACCCTGGTGTGAGTACGCAGATGAGTGACCCTGGTGTGAGTACCCAGGTGCGTGACCCTGGTATGAGTACCCAGGTGAGTGAGCCTGGTGTGAGTACCCAGGTGAGTGAGCCTGGTGTGAGTACCCAGGTGCGTGACTCCTAGTGTGAGTACCCAGGTGGGTGACCCTGGTGTGAGTACCCAGGTCCGTGGCCCCTGGTGTGAGTACGCAGATGAGTGACCCTGGTGTGAGTACGCAGATGAGTGACCCTGGTGTAGGTACGTAGGTGAGTGACCCTGGTGTGAGTACCCAGGTGCGTGACCCTGGTGTGAGTACCCAGGTGAGTAACCCTGGTGTGAATACCCAGGTCCGTGACCCTGGTGTGAGTACCCAGGTGAGTAACCCTGGTGTGAATACCCAGGTCCGTGACCCTGGTGTGAGTACCCAGGTGAGTAACCCTGGTGTGAGTACCCAGGTGCGTGACCCCCGTGTCAGTACCCAGGTGCGTGACCCTCGTGTGAGTACCCAGGTCTGTGACCTGGGGTGAGTACCCAGGTGAGTGACCCCTGGTATGAGTACCCTGGTGAGTGACACCTGGTATGAGTACCCAGGTCCGTGACCCTGGTGTGAGTACCAAGGTGAGTGTGTTTAGAGACTTTAGAAATGTGGAACAGAATTCTGAATTGCATTGGGGATTTGTGGCCAAGATTGTAGAACAGGAGTAGAGGCGGTCGTGGGGGGGGGGGGATGGAAAAGGCAGGATAGAGGGGTTGGGTTGGGTCCATGGGCTTGGGGGGGAGGGTACGAGCCAACAGAATGAGGGGGGGAAGTGGATGATTTAGACAACTGTTGTGGTCAGCCCTAGGGGAGACTCGGCTTTAGGAAGCCTCTACTCTCCTCACTCTCTCTGTGCCTCAGTCTCTCTGCAGCAATATTTCCTCGCCCCATCCTGCACGTGAGAGTTGGAGTCTTACTGAATATCTCTCTTTTATTGTCTCGTTTACAACTATTATCTTCACGAAACAATTTCCATCATTCCTGTACTGGCCTAACCTGAAGCATTTTTGTTCTTGTCTTCCCCGCTCATGTTCCTCTCCACCAGGAGCACTCTCACACGCTCTTCCTCCTCCACTCTCACACTCTCTTCCTCCTCCATTTCACACTCTCTTCCTCCTCTACTCTCACACACTCTTCCTCCTCCACTTCACACGCTCTTCCACCTCCACTCTCACACTCTCTTTCTCCTTCACTTTCACACGCTCTTCATCCTTTACTCTCACACACTCTTCCTCCTTCACTCTCACACTCTTCCATCTTCACTTTCACACACTCTTCATCCTATACTCTCACACACTCTTTATCCTTTACTCTCACACTCTTTATCCTTTACTCTCACACACACTTCCTCCTTCACTCTCTTCCACCTTCACTTTCATACACTCTTCCTCCTCCACTCTCACACTCTCTTCCTCCTGCACTCTCACACACTCTTTTTTCCAGACACCTTGCGGTTCCTTCAGCATTATCCCCCACTATTACTTACTTCCACTGTAGCAACTGTCTGGTGCTCTTTGCTCCTTCCTGGGTAGTAGCTTCCTACATTGCTTTCTTGGCCTCTGGTTGCCTGTTTGTATTTTGTGTAAGTGTGAATCTCCCCGACGGAGGACCTATCTCTGCCTCGTGGCTCACAACACTGATCATCTTCGGCCCGTGTTCAGCATAGGCTGTTTTTTTTTCTCTACTTTGGCTGACCTTAGCTTGGACTAGAGTTTGTTTTTCACATGCAGACCAAATCCTTTCTCACTTCTCAAGATACTTTTGCATGGCAGACT
This sequence comes from Procambarus clarkii, assembly GCF_040958095.1. Lineage (NCBI taxonomy): Eukaryota > Metazoa > Arthropoda > Malacostraca > Decapoda > Cambaridae > Procambarus > Procambarus clarkii. The sequence goes on from NC_091175.1 coordinate 35,796,566, forward strand.
AGAGAATTCTCCAAAGGTCAAGTGTGACAATCTGAGTTATGTGTTGTTCTCCACAATTACCCCTATCCCCCCCCCCCACTTTGCCCAACCACTTGAGCTGGACGGTAGAACGACGGTCTCGCTTCATGCAGGTCGGCGTTCTATCCTCGACCGTCCAAGTGGTTGGGCGCCATCCCAAATCCTTATACTGACCCCTTCCAAGGGCTATATAGTTGTAATGGCTTGGCGCTTTCTCCTCCCAGTTCCTTTCCTTTCCCCCTTTGTCTCCCCCCCCTTCCCCCCCAGTCTCCCTACTGTGCCTCCCGCTGCTTCATCCTCAGCAGTCTTCCTCCAGAGACTAAAGGAAGGAGACAGAGTGAGGGACGGGGAAAAGGGCGGGAAGGGAAGAGAACACACTTTGTGTGTTTGTGTACTCACCTATTTGTTCCTGCAGGAGCGAGCTCTAGCTGTTGAACCCCGCTTTTCTAGCCATTGGTTGTCTAATGCAATGACAATGTGTGCGTGTGTCAGAAATTCCCTCCTCTCCAGGGGCAGAATAAACAGCAAAACCACACAAGACAGAGCGGGGATATTTGGAGTACATAGACGAGTCCTCTGAGCAACTCCACCGACTGCATCTTCCAACCTCAACTGCACAGCCGAGTGTATTTACTTCCCTCGACACGTCCAGCCCAGACGATGAACTTGGCCCTCACCAAAGCACCGTAGAAAACTATTATCCCCCCCAGAGGAACGCCTTCACTGGCAGCACCTCTGGTGGTGGACTCCCCCGGGGCGAGGGGAAACTTGCCAACCTGCGTGTTGTCATGTGAGAGAGTGACACATGTTAAGGTGTGTGTGTAACATGTGTAACACATCTGACTTGACCGAGTGACAATCTCTCCGTTGGTCGTCTCCACACGACCAACCTAGCTTTGGTCATTAATGAGAGCCCATAATGCTTGAAACAGTGATGCTGATAGAGCTGTACTGTGTGTAATCACACTATATAATTGTAGTCCCCGTGGTGCGGTGGTAAAACACTTGCCCGGCGCTTTGCGACCGCTTTGGCCTGGGTTCGTACCTTGGCCGGGTAGGATGGACTGGGCACCAATCCTTAACTGTAGCCAATGTTCACCCAGCAGTGAATTGATACCAGGTTATTAAACGATTTGGCGGGTTGAATTCTGGGGGATAAGAAGGATTAAGGACCTGCCCCAAAACGCTATGCTTCCTAGTGCCTTTACAAGAATGTAAGAACTCCTGTATATTTAAAATAAAAACAAAAACTAATGAAGAGACAGAGGGAGTACAGCAATTCTATTGTTCTTCTTCTTCTTCTTCTTGAGAATAGGTTCAGTTTGCCTGAAGGGTTTACCCTCCCGATCCCCTACATTTGTCCCACCAGGACAAATGTAGGGGAACGCGTTGACGTTAAGGAGGAGAAAAAAGTCAAAAGTGTTAGATGTGTCTGGCCGTAGAGAGGAGTGACGATGAAAACAGAGGTGGACATTAGAGGGAGACTCCCCGCACCATTGGGTGGGGTGTCGAGTTCCCGGCGGCAGCTGATCCACGCATGGCGTAGAGGTGTGCACAAGACGTTAACTGATATTTCTCTGGGAACTTGTATATCGAAAAGCGCAAGCAGTACGCTTCCCAAATCACCCATGTGTCATCATCGTCCACACCCAGACAGTGGACGAGCACCACGGGATCGGAAGCACCCGGGCATCTCGATAAGGGCCCAACACCGGACCCCCACAGGGCCCGACCCCAGCAGCCGGGACTAGGCTTCCCCCAGACAGGGGCAATGAAGGAGAGGGAACCGCAGGGGATGCAGGCGCGGCATCGACCCCACCACAAGGCACAGTAGCCGAGGCCCCCCGGCGCACATCTTTCCGCAACACCACGACGAGGTTCCGAACATCAGGGGCATCCCCCATAGCGGAGACCCAACAGCAGGTGACGCAGGAGGGGGGGGGGCACAGGTAGCAACTTCGGAGCCCCTCACAGCACCATCATCCACGGCGGGGAACGCCAGAGTATCATACTCCCCCACCTCCTCCCAAGGCACACCACGAAGGGGAGACACACTCCGAGTCCGCCGAGAACGTTTCGAGACAGGCTGCACCACACCACTCCCAGCAGGCCCCACTGCAGGCACAGCAACCATCTTCACATCCACACAGGCCACACCTGCACCATCCGAAGAGTCCACAGAGGCCACATCACCCACACTGTCCACATCATCCAGGGAAACAGCATCAGAGCACCGACGCGCACGCTTCTGCAAAGGGACAGAAAGAGCAGAACTACAGTCGCCAACACACACAGGCATGGCAGGCACCTCTCCCTGCCGAAGCCCCTTCCCCTCCAATACAGCAGAACCCGCGTCCCTGGGAACCAGTATCACATCCACAGGCGTAGGCGGGACATGAACCTCCACTGGGACATCTTGCACTGCATGCAGCCCAGGCGACGGCATAACACCCACACACACCGGCTCAACAACCCCAGAGGCCACAGCAGTCACCAGACATGTCGCACAGGCCGTAGAACTCGCCTCAACAGGGGGAGCAGCAGACAGACAATCAGGCGCCTCAGGCACAGTACCCACTCCGTCCTCAGAACTGGCCGAACGCAACAGGGGCGGAAAATCCTCTGCACGAAAAACATGGAACCGACCAGTTGCTCCCACGTCGCACGCTGCAGCCAGATGAACCTCGTGACCACACCGATAACAGGAGCGCGGTTGACCTCGATACAGGCAACGGAGCATGTAACCCAATACTGTCGGAAAATCCGACACCATTTAATAATAATATCATACAGACAGATAAGAGCTGTGTTGTATAAACAAGTTACCCATAGAAAACGTAACTTGTAGTGGAATTACCGTCTAAAGAAAACGGGATATCATCACCACATACTATTATAATTCACCACCTATTATGGTGGGAATTATTCTTAAATACATTAGTCTTTGGACTTTACCATCATAAAACATCTTATATAAATTAACTTAATTATCAATATTAAAGTAGAGTAAATGTGACCCTTCTATCACTTTCTGAAATCTGGACAAAGTAAGCCAGGCGTCAGAGGGAGGAAGGAGGGCAGCCATTGTTGTGTCACCTCCGAGACGTGTGGAGCAAATCGGCTCCTATCATATCTGGACAATGTCGGCCAGTAACGTCAATAGTATGGAGTATTAGACATTGTTTATACGAGACCAGAGGCTCACACGGGAGCAAATTCGGCTCCTGTTAATTTTACTTGGACGTAGTGTTATGGATACCAAAGGTGTACCATCTGTCAACACGCTGTCAACAAATCAAGTTAAGTGTTCTTTCCGAAACCCATTATTTATCATTAGTGGCCATTAATGTCATTATATAGGGTGACCCGGTTAGATCACATGGAAGCCTCAAACTAAAGGTAATTAAGCCAGGTCTTCATGTTCCATGTACTGTTTTCTCTGATATACTTGTCATATATAGGTATCTGGCTTCACAGCTAGCGCACTTTTGACAGGTCAAGACGAGGATGCAAGATTTTGTGCACCAGTTACTGGGTGATGGAAGCTGCCTCAAAGAGGATAATTTGGTGTCTACACCCTAGTTATACCTGGTGGACTAACCTGCTGTACTATAAGATAAGGAACCTCATCAATGTATGTAGCTATTACTGTAGTTTGATTGGCTGCATATATATTAATTTAATAACCCCCCCCCTAATGTGTAGAGGATCGATTTGTGAGATTAAGAGATTATTGCAGAAATACAGTCCACTTATCATTATACAAATTGCTATCGAAGTATATAAATTAACGTAAATATAAATTCATATAAATTAAATAAATATAAATCTCACAGGTCGGTTCCCACATTAATTGGTCATCTTCGAACCGGATGACGGATTATTTGATCCTTTGAACCCACATTTGGTCATCTTAGTACCGGATGAACCAGTTAACCAAACCAGTGGATTCATTAAATATACTAGTGCAGTGTTATTTAAACAAAGCCAGTCAAGACAGCGGCGTTGCCTCGTGGGAGCTCAGGAGCCTCCCTCAGCCCAGTTCAGCTTCGTCAGCGGTTTCATGCACACCCACAGATATTTGGTGGCGTGTTATTTCGTGAAATGACAGCGCTAATATTGAAGCCAGCCAAATGTAGTGGCTGTGGTGTCGCGTGATTCTACGAATTTTGTGGACTTTATTTCGCGAGGTCACTAATAATATTTAATACTTCTAGATAATATTAGAAGTTTCATAGAGGCTAATTAAGAGGCTATTATCAATAATTGTGTATATTATTTCTCCAAATAGAGAATTATTTAATATATATTGCACTAGTGATCACAGTATAATATTTACTAATTGCCAACCCACAACAGGGTAGGATATTAACCATTGACTAGTTGAACTATTATCGTTCATCCTAGTCCCATTATTACCATAGTCAGTTGTACTATATTGAATAACCTAACACCATTAATGAATGGTCCAGACCCTATTTTGGGTGTAATTTTTATCAACTCGAGTTGAGTTGTGTATATATAATAATTTACTTATGATCATTACACCTTTGAGTGATTAATTAGTGTCTCTACCATCCTAGGGTGATATAGAAGAGCTAACCTAAAGGTACTTCCAGTGACACTGGTTTATCACTCAAATCATTAGTGTGGATGATTGTATATATATATAATGTGTATTAATTTTAAGTGCTAACCTCTAGTAGAGGTAGGATTATTGCCTAGTGAGTTCAGAATTTACCCTAGGCTACCATTAGAGCTTGTTCAGTATTATGAGCAGCCCAAGTACAAGTCCCACAAGGCTTCACCAACGAGCCAGTATGGATAATGCAGGGAGAATGAAAAGAACCCTTGCAGGTCTTAAAGGCCACTTAACAAGACAGATCAAGAAATGTGAAGATTTGTCACAACAATCAACAGTTGATTATGCTGACCTGGAAAGCTATTATCAAGCAGCTGCAGGTAAATTTGAGCAAATCAAATGCCAAATAGCAACATATGTGGCTGAACTTGCCAACACCAATTTATCAGAAACAGAAATAGACGACATTATGGTTGATCTTGCGAATTATGAAGATCACACTCAGGCCACGTTACAGCCTTATGTCAAATTAATTGCCCAGAACAAGGCAACAGCAACAACAACAACAGTTGCATCTAATACGAGTCAAGCAGAAGCTCGACTCCCTCCAATTAATTTACCCACTTTCTCAGGAAAAGATGAGGAAGATTGGGACGAATTTTGGAACAAATTCGTTGACCTTGTAGACTCAAAACAATCTTTACCAAAGAGTAGTAAATTCTCTTATTTGCAAGGCCAATTATCAGGTGAGGCTAAAACAGTAGTATCCCATCTGAGATTAACTAATGACGGCTATGATCTGGCAGTAAAACTCCTCAAGGATAATTATGCTGATCCAGAAGTAAGAACATCACATTTAGTTCATGAGCTGTTGCATTTACCCCCACCGGAGGCTTCAGCTGATTCACTCCAAGTCTTCAAGCTGGAGGTAGAATCATTGATCAATGCCCTCAGCCTGACAGCAGATACAAACGGGGCTGAGTGGGTCTTGAAAATAATTGTCCAGGAGTAAATACCTAGGGACATATTGAGACAAATAAGTGCTCATTACAATAAAAGCATCTTATCCATGAATGAAATATCTGAAGGTTTAAAGTCAGTAGTTCATCAATTACGAACACATGACAAATTAAAACCACCAAGTAAACCCTCAGAAACCAATAATAGTAAATTACAGAGTACCAAAGGTACTCCAAATCAATCTAGACAATATAATTCAACACCAAAGTGGAACAGTGGCAGTGTGGGCGTATATGCAGTGGGACCCTCCAAGCCTATAGTTACTGTGTCACCCAAGAACGTGACACCAAAGGGTACTGGAAGCTATGGAACATGTTTGTTCTGCAATGAGAAACATTCAATGTACCACTGCCCTAATTTTCCTGATAGTGACGCCCGTGTTGAGCGACTCAAAGATTTGCAACATTGCACGAGGTGCCTCAGGAAACATAACATCAACGACTGTGATACCCAATTACACACCTGTAATAGGTGTAACAAAGGTCAGCACCATGCAGCATTGTGCAGAGACACCAAAACAACGTCTCCAAACCCCAAGGTGGAAGATAGCATTCCCACCACAGTACAGTACTGCAAGGTGCAACAAACAAAGAGTGTCCAATCGGCAAAGTCTAAAGGTAATACGACTTTGCCTACTGCCCAAATTACCATCCTGAATAAGAGGGCCAAGGTCCATACCCGTGGGTTGTTTGACCAAGGATCCCAGAGAACATATATTACTAAAAGGCTGGCAGATGAATTACAATTAAGGCCTGTAGCCCAGATGTCATTCAACATCTCAGGGTTTGTAACAGATGCAGGACCTCAAGTCTACCAGGTGGTACAACCATCAGTACGTTTAGGCAGGTACATCTGTCGAGTACAAGCCATTGTGGTGGACAAAATACCAGTAGACCTACAAGTTCAAGGTCTGAGAGCAACAGCCAAATTCCTGAGAAATAGAGGAATAAAATTGGCAGATAATATTAAGTCTGATCACCTCACCGACTTCGGTCTCCTTGTAGGGACAGACTATTGTCATCGATTCATCGGTAGCCCTACTAAATATCAGGGTATAACCATGTTAAACTCTGCAGGAGGTAAATTACTCTCAGGCCCAGTATCAAGCCTGAGGAGACCTATGCCTGCAGATAAACAATACCAGTAGAAATCTAAATTTGTCAGCTGATTATATTTCTCCAGTAGCATTATACTAAGGAGATTACAGCTGACTATAGTAACAGAGGTTGATGTTAGTATCATCATTTGAAGCTGAAGATGAGTTCATGAGGCCTCAGTGGCAAATCAGTGAACAGTAGCCTAAAACAGCTACAAGTCACTGCGACCAATGTCACTGAACCCACTGCAGTCTCAGAACCATACTTTACTTTAATGATGAGCTATTCAATCTTCTGAATCAATTAACTAAATTAAACCCCAATAAATCTGATGACTGATTTGATACATTTATTATTTAATCAAGATGTATTCCATGGGCCTCAGTGTTTATATATCAGTGACCAGTTACTTGAACAAACTTCAAGTTATATCTAATGTCACTGATCTCACAACAGTCCCTGAATCATACTTGACTGTAGTACTTGATCACATCCAGTCTTCTGGGTTAAATAATATGTAATAAGGCTTGAATATTAGCCTTTCAAGAGTTGACAGGGAAATGAAATCGCATTAGACTTCTAACCCCTGCAACTCTAGTACGGGACATCCGTCCTGTACGAACAGACGCAAATGTGTGATTAATCTAATAATTCGAAGGAGGAGTATCGGTGTTCGTCTGTTCTAAATAGGACTTCGACCCGTGAGCAGCCCCCTGGGGAATTATGTCGGAAAATCCGACACCATTTAATAATAATATCATACAGACAGATAAGAGCTGTGTTGTATAAACAAGTTACCCATAGAAAACGTAACTTGTAGTGGAATTACCGTCTAAAGAAAACGGGATATCATCACCACATACTATTATAATTCACCACCTATTATGGTGGGAATTATTCTTAAATACATTAGTCTTTGGACTTTACCATCATAAAACATCTTATATAAATTAACTTAATTATCAATATTAAAGTAGAGTAAATGTGACCCTTCTATCACTTTCTGAAATCTGGACAAAGTAAGCCAGGCGTCAGAGGGAGGAAGGAGGGCAGCCATTGTTGTGTCACCTCCGAGACGTGTGGAGCAAATCGGCTCCTATCATATCTGGACAATGTCGGCCAGTAACGTCAATAGTATGGAGTATTAGACATTGTTTATACGAGACCAGAGGCTCACACGGGAGCAAATTCGGCTCCTGTTAATTTTACTTGGACGTAGTGTTATGGATACCAAAGGTGTACCATCTGTCAACACGCTGTCAACAAATCAAGTTAAGTGTTCTTTCCGAAACCCATTATTTATCATTAGTGGCCATTAATGTCATTATATAGGGTGACCCGGTTAGATCACATGGAAGCCTCAAACTAAAGGTAATTAAGCCAGGTCTTCATGTTCCATGTACTGTTTTCTCTGATATACTTGTCATATATAGGTATCTGGCTTCACAGCTAGCGCACTTTTGACAGGTCAAGACGAGGATGCAAGATTTTGTGCACCAGTTACTGGGTGATGGAAGCTGCCTCAAAGAGGATAATTTGGTGTCTACACCCTAGTTATACCTGGTGGACTAACCTGCTGTACTATAAGATAAGGAACCTCATCAATGTATGTAGCTATTACTGTAGTTTGATTGGCTGCATATATATTAATTTAATAACCCCCCCCCTAATGTGTAGAGGATCGATTTGTGAGATTAAGAGATTATTGCAGAAATACAGTCCACTTATCATTATACAAATTGCTATCGAAGTATATAAATTAACGTAAATATAAATTCATATAAATTAAATAAATATAAATCTCACAGGTCGGTTCCCACAAATACGGACATCAACGACGGTACACTACACTTCAGCGACATCGTCAGGGTGCAGGAGCCGTCAAGCATACCAACACAGTGCTCGGCAACGACCTTGTTCCACCGAATACTTAACACCGTCCCAAATCGTTCAAAACAGGAGGTTAAAAAGTCGTCCTGAAATTCGAAGGGGGGACCATGCACCGTCACAGACGTCAAGGTAACACTGAGATTCACCACCTTCACAGAACCAGCAGTATCAGGGAGAGGGTAAACACGCCCCTCACACCGCTCGAGAAACGCCTGAAAGGCAGCCTGGAGGCGGAACTTGACCACAGCACAGTTGCCCTGAAGCAGCTGGATGCCCACCAGGTCCGACAGCTGCACACGTAGCATGTCCACCAGGAGGGAGACACCAACCAACGGATGGTCCAATGACACCGTAAATTCTAGACCAGCCGACAATGTCCTCTGCACTGGGGGGCGAGAAGTCCCCATGGCTAAAGCAAACGTCACTCTGTCAGTGGCAAACCACCATCAGCAGGGCAAACCAGCAATCACCCAACGTAAACACTAGCCAGGAGCGGAGAGACCTCGGCATTCTGTTGTTAGATGCCATCTTGGAAGTCTACTGATGACAGTATTATGCCTCAAGCAATGCACACACACACACACATGAGGTCAGATCAACAGTCGACCCAGGATCAGTGAGGGACTCCTGGGATTACGACCTGCATCACTGCATCACCACGGATGAACCTCCACTGACCCACTAAACAGACGCTGCAGAAAAACCAATCGCTGATTGGTCAGTCCCAGAGACAGAGGCTAAAGCTCACTAAAGCATGCTTTGTGTATTGGGTCAAATATTCCAGCCTTGGGAAATCAGTCATAGCAGATGTGTGATATGTTTGTTGTCACTCATTATACAACACATCGTCAAAGTTCTTACACTGATAAAAAAAAATATATTTTTATTTTTACATGCAAGCATGCAAGGTAAAGACAATAAATACAATAAAATATCACAGAAAACAAAACAAACAAAATAAGAAGCCACCGGCCAGAAGGGCCAACATCACAGGACAACAATTAGCAAAAATGGAGGAACGCATGAGAAACACAGCATACATCAAGACAAAATATAAAAAAATAACAATAACAAACAAGGAAATAATATAAGCAAATAAACAAAACTTAGGAACAATATAAAACAAAACAAACAAGCACCAGCCGGAAGGACCGACAACAAAACACATCATAATGTATAAAATGAAACATAACACAAGACAACGTACACACAAACAAACCATCAATATAAACAAAAGGAAAAATAAAAATAAAATACAATACAACATGGTAAAACATGAAGAGAATACACAGGGGAAAGTGACAACACAAATTCAAATACATAAAGAAGAACACACTCTGCAAAACACTGGCTACACCACAAACGAAGGGAGAGGCACGGGCACAGAAGACAGCAGGGCACACAGAACGCCAGAGGGGCACACAACACTACAAATAGCAAAAAAAACAGAAAAAACAGGGAATCAGCGGACACACTTGCCCGGGAACAAGACCCATGGGAACCGCACATTGAATGCCTCCCAACGTAACCACCCCCAAGGGTGGTTACGTTGGGAGGTTCACCCACCGGGGACGCCATGTCATCCAGAACCCTAGCAACAAACACCTGCTAGCAGGGGAACCAAATGGTATCACTTCTGACGCGAGTAACTGCCACAATCCCCCACATCATGGGAACACCCCCACCATGAAATTCCCCCGGCTCGTCATTCAGCAGTAACTCAGCAATCGCCGACCAGTGACCCAGCGGCATCACCAACGCCGGCAACACATCCCCCAGGTCCCCAACACGTACCCTCACAGGAGGGGGTCGGACATAGGACACCACCACTGGGGCAACAGCAGCCACGGGCACACCACCAGACGACTGCAGGGAACCAGGGCGGCGTGCATCCTTCCATAATGTCACAACCAGGCCACACCCAGCACCAGCAATCACACCATCCCTGGGAGCGGAAGCCACCACCTCCCACTGCGGAGAGTCCCCAGGCGGAGAAGGAACAGAAGGCACCCCCGAGACCCGGGCAACAGCAGCAGCAGGCACATGAACCTCTGCCACCACCAACCGTGGAGACAGCGACACATCCGGTTCCACACCGTCAACTCCCAAGGACCCACAGTCACCGAATTCCCCAACATCGGCCCAGGCAGACGACGAACGCCAGGAATGCTTGAGCTCCGGCCGGAGATCATCAGAGCCGGAAGCAGACCCAGGAACACGGGTCCCACCAGCCGGACGAACCGACGCCCGACGCAGAACGGCAGCAGCCTCTACCACAGGGGGATCCGGCCCACACACAGCAGTAGGTTCCACAGCCACCCCAGCACCCAGCATATCCAGGACCCGAGGTGAGAGCACAGGGCCAGGCGCAGCAGCCGAAGACGAGGGAGAAGACGGTGGCGCATCACAGCAATCACCAGGGTCTTCAGGAGCAGCGGAGACAGCGACAGGAGCACATAGACCATCCAACGGCACTGCAAGACCCGGAGGAGAGTCTGCAACAACCGGAGGAATGTCCGGCTATGTATGGGGAGCAGCATCTGCTTACTGAACGCTCACCTCCTCATCCCCGGAGACCTCCTCCAGAGGGAGCGGCGGGAAATCCTCTTCCCGGAACAAATTGATCGGAGCAACCGAATCCACAGTGCATCCGGCAGCCTGATGCCCCAACATGCCACACCGGAAACAAGTACGGGGTTGCCGGGCATAATACACCCGCACGTAGTACCCTAAAAGTTGGACAGAGGATGGAATGTCCGACCTCAGGCGTATCCCGATTGTACGAATGTTCGTCTTCACTCCTGCATATTTTCCAGAAGATAGCTTGTGCATCCTCACACTGACGACGAAGCCAAATCTCTGGAAGAAACGCTGGAGAAGGGACTCAGGGAATTCCATGGGGGCCCCACGGACGCTCACATACGTCACGGCACCACTCCGATCAGAAATGGCAACAGAACCAGTGCCATCCAACAACTTCAAGGTACTGCCCTCGTACCGCCGGAGAAAGTCACGGTACGCCTCCTCACCCACAAACTTGATGATCACCCGGCGAGCAGTCACCAGCTCAACCCCATAGATCTCCATGACTGGGACATGTTGCACGTCACACATGACCTGCTCTACGAGAGGATACCCTGCACAGCAGGTAAACTCCAACCCCACGGAGTTTACCCTCACGACAGCGGGAAGATGGCCGCTTATCGCAAAAGCACCACATCAACACCAGTCAGGGACAGCAGGGAGGGTAGAGACACCCACACCCCCTGCCGGCAAACACGGCAACCGCCCCAAACTGCTGGAGCAGTCAGACGACACGTCCTCAACCTACTGCAGCTCAGGTTGGACTACCCCTACACTGATAAATTAGTTGCAACATCCTCCTTCAGGGTAAATATCATGTAAATATCAGAAATCCTATGTTAGTGAAATTTCATCAAATTAAGTAGAATGACTGCAAGAGATACCACGAGGCAACAGTACTGTTGAAAAGTGTACCACTGTTGTTGTGTTTTATCTTTGTTCTCTGTATAGCGAGATACACAAGTGTTCTATGAACGTTGTGTGTGAACCACATGTCACCACAGACAGTCTAAGAGTAAAATGCTTTAAACGAAAGTCAGAAGGAAGAACCAAAAACTGTTGATTCGACTCGGTTTTTCTTTCTCAAACTAGTTTATAGCTGCCGAACACCACCCACGTGGTATTCGACCAACAGCAGCACCTCCAACTGTTAAGAGACTCGCTGCTCACCTGCTACTCCACATGATGCACTCATTCACCCGTACACCTCAGACGTTACTTTAGCACAAGCATCTTAAGTGTGCCTGCATTCTGACCCAATATGTGATCTGCATTGATACCATATGCAGTCCTTGTAGATTGTGCCACCACACCACGACTTCTCCGACGTTGAGGAGTGTAATCCAGTGTATCCAAAGTTTCCCCACAAGACCGACCATCGTGAAGACCAACCGGGCACACCTTCTGCGAGATGTGTATATACAAGTTATTGATATGAAAGTATGAGGCCGGCATACTGTAAGCACTAAACTCTGTTGGTTGCTCGCCCAGAGTAGGAGGAGGACCCTGGTAGGGTTGCTGACGTGGGCTGAGTGTTGGGGATGCCCATCCCCCCCCCCCCCCATTTTGTGGGCTCTGTTGGTCTAGAGTTTACTGGCAAAGCTGACTACCCTGCAGTGGAGTTGGTGTTATGCAAGATACTGCGTGTGGACGTGGCTGTCATCTATAGCGTGGAGCTCGTCTCTTCTCATTAGGCAGGGGTGAAATTTGCTGCCGCGGAGGATTACAGAGTGTTTTTGCGTCGCTCCGAGGGACGGTCATTTCAACTACTGAACGCTGCTTCTTTGGTGGTTATCTCCGACTGGAGTGGTTCCCTCACCTACGTCAGTGTTCATGGTGCACCGCTTGAATTCCTGGAGGAGCTCCTGTGGAGGTACTTCGGGCAGTTTGGTGCTGTCGTGAGTGTGCGGTTGAATATGATTTCCTACGGGTGCCTCTGGGGCGTACGAACTAGTATCCGTACCCTGGGGATGCAGCTGGGTTCAGACATCCCATCTTTTGTAAAACTTCTGGGTTATTACATCCGTAAAAACCATTCACAGCAGCCTCACATGTGCTTCCACTGTACGTTGTCGGGCCATTGGCTGCTGGCTGCTCGGCAGCTGCCGTCGAGAGGGTTAACCTCTTTCGTTAGCTGTTGATGACAAACCAGCATGTGGAGTTGTGCAAATGCCTGTGGATGTCGAGCCTCGCCTGGTGTCTGTTTCTGCGCTGACTCCTGCTGGTGTTCAGATGCCGAATACTGTGCAGTTGCCGGGTGTGTATTCACCTAGTTGTGCTTGCGGGGGTTGAGCTCTGCTCTTTCCGCCCGCCTCTCAACTGTTACTAACTACTAACTATTTCCCCCCTCCCCCCCCCTCACACACACACACACACTCCAGGAAACGGCCAGAACCACTGTCTAACTCCCAGGTACCTATTTACTGCTAGGTAACAGGGGCATCAGGGTGAAAGAAATTCTGCCCATCTTTTTTCTTGCCGGTGCCTGGAATCGAACCCAGGCCACAGGATTATGTGTGTTATCCACACAGCCACTAGTGCCTCTGGTGTGTGTGTTCAGTGGCTGTTGTGGTAATGCTAGGGTAGGCGTAGCCCTGTCAGAGGCTTTGTCTCCACGTCTGTCTTCTGTGGATGTTCCAGCCGATACTCCTGTGGCATCTGTTTTCGGGCCCCCGCCGCCCCCACCGCTCTTGTCACCCGTGCTGCTAGATGGGTGAATTCTGGGCATCATGCTGGGGTTAGAACAGTCCCCCACATGGTCGCTGCTGCCAAGGTCCTGTGTCATGCCTGGGTACGGGCTATCAGCATCTCTCATGTCTTGGCTTTTGGTCCAGTGGACAGCTCAGACAATTTGCTTCTGGATCTTAAGCACTCGCGGCTCTCTTTCCCTATTTTGGTCTTAGTGGACGTGGCCTGGGCGGATGCGGGGGGGGGGTCAAAGTTGTGTGTCTCCTGTGAACGTTGTCGCTCATGGTGATGGCAGTATGGCTTCGGCCGTGGTAGTGGCGGAGGAACACGCGGGGGATGGTGGCGAGGCTGTGCCCTGGAAACACAAACCGAAACTGTCCCTATTTTTCGCTTGTTACAACTTGTAATAAAGTTGTTACATCTTGGCTTAACGTGTTTATGACGTATTAGAACGTTGTTACAACTTGCTATATTGGTTGTTATAACTGGTTAGGTGGTGTTAAAACTTCTTCGAACGTTGTACCAACGTCGTAGTTTCGGTGTGTGTTTGGCGGGTGGGGAGCTCCGCGTTGTTACCTGAGCCCCCTCCCTCCGGCGACACCCGCAGTCGGAGGTGGTTCCTCCTCCCGAAGTGGCTCCAGTGGCCAGGGACCTTGTAGTCGTCCTGAAGAAGGATGTTTGTTGTGAGAGCTCTGTGTCTGTGCCGCAGCAGAACGTTGGGTGTGATTCTTCCGTAAAACTTCTGGGTTATTACATCCGCAAAAACCATTCACAGCAGCCTCGCATGTGCTTCTCCTGTAGGTTGTCGGGCCATTGGCTGCTGGCTGCTCGGCAGCTGCCGTCGAGAGGGTTAATCTCTTTCGTTAGCTGTCGATGACAAACCAGCGTGTGGAGCTGTGCAAATGCCTGTGGATGTCGAGCCTCGCCTGGTGTCTGTTTCTGCGCTGACTCCTGCTGGTGTTCAGGCGCCGAATACTGTGCAGTTGCCGGGTTTGTATTCACCTAGTTGTGCTTGCAGGGGTTAAGTTCTGCTCTTTCCGCCCGCCTCTCAACTGTCAATCAACTGTTACTAACTACTAACTATTTCCCCCCCTCACACACACACCCACCCACTCCAGGAAACGGCCTGAACCACTATCTAACTCCCAGGTACCTATTTACTGCTAGGTAACAGGGGCATCAGGGTGAAAGAAATTCTGCCCATTTTTTTTTCTTGCCGGCGCCTGGAATCGAACCCAGGCCACAGGATTACGTGTCCAGCGTGCTATCCACACAGCCACCTGCACCCCCGGTGTGTGTGTTCAGTGGCTGTTGTGGTAATGCTAGGGTAGGCGTAGCCCGGTCTGAGGCTTTGTCTCCACGTCTGTCTTCTGTGGATGTTCCAGCCGGTACTCCTGTGGCTCCTGTCTTAGTGCCCCCGCCGCCCCCACTGCCCTTATCACCCGTGCTGCTAGATGGTGTGAATTCTGGGCATCATGCTGGGGTTGGGACGGTCCCCCACATGGTCGCTGCTGCCGAGGTCCTACATCATGCACGGGTACGGGCTACCAGCATCCCTCATGTCTTGGCTTCTGGTCCAGTGGACAGCTCAGACAATTTGCTTCCGGATCTAAAGCACTCGCGGCTCTCTTTCCCTATTTTGGTCTTGGTGGACGTGGCCTGGGCGGATGCAGGGGGGAGTTTCAAAGTTGTGCGTCTCCTCTGAACGTTGTGGCTCATGGTGATAGTACTACGGCTTCGGCCGTGGTAGTGGCGGAGGAACACGCGGGGGATGGTGGCATGGCTGTGGGGAGCTCCGCGTTGTTACCTGAGACCCCTCCCTTCTGCGACACCCGCAGTCGTAGGTGGTTCCTCCTCCCGAAGTGGCTCCTGTGGCCAGGGACCTTGTAGTCGTCCTGAAGAAGGATGTTTGTCGTGAGAGCTCTGTGTCTGTGCCGCTGCAGAACGTTGGGTGTGATTCTTCTGTAGTGAAGCCCCCCGTGTTGACGGCCCCTGCTGGAGGGGGTGGTTGCCTCGTCGGGGCCCACTCTAGTGCTTGGTGCTGTACCTCCGGGTGCGACGGAATGGATCATGCCAGTCCCTTGGTGTTCTTCGACTGTGTGGGTACCTAGTGTGCGGAAATTCGTCACTGGCATTCCCGAATTTATGTTGCGCCCCCGGGAGATACCTGGGGGATATTCCCGACGATGAGTGGTTAATGTGGGAGGCGTACTGTATCTTATTTCCAAGGGATGAATTTCTACAGAAATATAAGATAAATGATGTGTTTTTGTTTATGCTCTTGTATTCTGTTTATTTTCAGTTTTGTGGACCAGTTGGCCCTTCAGACCTATGGTCTTGTATGTGGGCTCAAGGTTCACCCTCTTGTGGGCTCAAGGTTCACCCTCTTGAGGGCTCAAGGTTCACCCTCTTGTGGGCTCAAAGTTCACCCTGTTGTGGGCTCAAGGTTCACCCTCTTGTGGGCTCAAGGTTCACCCTCTTGTGGGCTCAAGGTTCACCAACAACACACTGGCAGGGCATGTGTTTACAATGGCTCCTCTCCCCCTCCCCCTTCCTCCACACTAACAGAAACGGTCCGTTTATTTCGAAACAAGTGGCTTATCTTGCATAATTGACTGCTGATTATTATTAAATATATGATTAATAACAATAATTTGTTTATTGTGTTACCAGTTCTGAGACTGGAAGATGTTTAGTGTAACATTAGTTAGCAACTAATGTGGGGCCTGACGGCTGAATGGAGAGCCCTCGGGGTTCGTAGTCCCATGGGTCCGGGTTCGATCCTCAGCGGAAGTGGAAACAAATGGGCACAGTTTCTTTCATCCTGATGCACGTGTTTACCTAGCAGTAAGTAGGTACATGGGAGTTAGACAGCTGCTACGG
Organism: Procambarus clarkii; assembly: GCF_040958095.1. Classification (NCBI taxonomy): domain Eukaryota; kingdom Metazoa; phylum Arthropoda; class Malacostraca; order Decapoda; family Cambaridae; genus Procambarus; species Procambarus clarkii. The sequence goes on from NC_091175.1 coordinate 35,813,327, forward strand.
GCTGCTTTCTGTGGATGTGTGTGGGGGGGAGGGGGTGGGGGAATTAGGATTAAGGACCTGCTCGAAACGCTATGAGTGCTAGTGGCTGAACAATAATGTAAGAACTCTTGTATATAAGGTGGAAGAACGTTTTGTAGTCAACTCACGGTACATTTATCCCATTCTCTAATATTTTATGACTAATGTATTTATTAGTTACTTAAACTAATGCAAATTAACAGATGTATTTATTAGTTACTTAAGCTAATGCAAATTAACAGCATTTAATGGCTGTTACATTAGAGTTTTATATTTGATGTGGGATTTCCCATATCATTAATATGCAAGTGACTTTTGCTATGTAGCAATACTAGTTAATCCTCGTGCAGGAAAGTATACATCTAACTTTCACAAAACCTTATCCTTGAGATATGATAATAACATGATGCAATATTCTTAATTCCAGCAGGTACGCCACCTCGTAGCCTTGTGCACGAAGTTCACACGCTTCTCTTCCCAGTTTATGCGACCCTTACTATGATACTGTCTCTGCTTGACCACCTAAATACTCTCCTTATAACCGGCACTTAGTCTGAAGCCGCTGGACCCTTTCTGACGGCCTGGCAGCCATACTTGAGTGTGCCCAACAATGTTACTTGATACCAATCAACATAACAGTCAAAGTCATTGAATATCCATCAATATACAACCTAAACATTCACTCCATATAGTAATATTTACACACGAAATACTTCCACAAAAATATTACTTACGTTTGTCCTTTCACTGTGTCAGACTCACACTAACGCAATGAGAGACTGTGTCAGTGCAAGGAACGTAACAATGCATGGAACGTAACAACACAATCCCACACAAACATGCATAAGGCTCCGGTTAAGACAAATTGCTATATGGAAACTATATATTCTAAACGGCAAATCTCTCCTGGTCACCTTAGCGACTCTAAGGATTTTATCCTTAGAGTCTAACCCAGAGTGACCCTGGGTTGGCAACACGACAACATATTTGAATTCTAAGGCTGACAGTACATAGAAAGAGGCCCCTGGGAAGATGTAGGTACATCATATTCGAACCAACAGCGTTGCTGGGATGCAGTGAGAATTACCCAGCCGGCGACCAGAAAGGAAGAGGTGGAATTGAGGTTACGGCCGGAAGTCTGGGAAAACTTTGCCATGCACAAGTAGGCAGGCTCGGTAGGGGAGTCACATACTGCAGGATTGGGCTTAGCAGTGTGGGCTGGGCCTTCTCCTCTCCCCCTTGGGTCCAAGGTCAAATGGTGGTGACCGGTCTCGAGGTATGACTAGGAGAGCTCCCTGGGGGTGATATATGATACCCTAGTGGAGGGAGCAGAGACCCACATGCGTGAAGTTGCTGGATCAGTAGCATTGATCCCTTGCTGTTTGGCTGTAACCTCACGTAACACAAGGCCAAGGTGAGCGACGCGTGACAGTACTCACACCAGGGTTCCTCACCTGGGTACTCACACCAGGGTTCCTCACCTGGGTACTCACACCAGGGTTACTCACCTGGGTACTCACACCAGGGTTACTCACCTGGGTACTCACACTAGGGTCTCACACCTGGGTACTCACACCAGGGTCATGCACCTGGGTACTCACACCAGGGTTACTCAACTGGATACTCTCACCTGAGTACTCACACCAGGGTCATGCACCTAAGTACTAACACCAGGGTTACTCAACTGGGTACTCACACCAAGGCTCACGAATCTGCGTACTCACACAAGGGTCACTCGCCTGGGTACTCACACCAAAGTCACTCACCTGGGTACTCAAACTGGAGGTCACTCACAAATCAACAACCCTGTTACCGAACCAGTATTTTCCCTAGTCCTTCCTAAATCTAAACTTATGCAATTTACACCCATTATTTCGTGTTCTGTCTGGTGCTGATACTTTTAATATCCCATTTGTTATGTCCATTCATCAATTTGTAAACCTCTATCATGTCACACCTAACTCTTCGCCTTTCCAGTGAATGCAATTAAGCTTTGTTAATCTCTCCTTATATGACAGGTTTCTAATTTGGGGAATTAACTTTGTCATTCTATGCTGGATACCTTCAAGTGAATTTATATCTATTCTATAGTACGGCGACCAAAACTGAACTGCATAATCAAAATGGGGCCTAACTAGAGCAACAAATTGATTGATTGATAAGGATTAAGCCACCCAAGAGACGGCACGGGAATGAATAGCTTTAAAGAGCAAGATATAGCTGAAGTACAACACCAGGTGTCTTGTTATTAACCCTTCAATTAATAAATCCCAGTGTCCTATTTGCCTTATTACGAACATTCATGCATTGATCTTTTGGTTTTAAATTCTTACTAATCATAACTCCAAGATCCCTTTTGCAATCTCCATACCATCTAGCTCGTATCTTGTAACTCTATCATCATGACCTAACCTCAAAACTTTATATTTATCAGCATTGAACTGCATCTGCCAATCTTTTGACCATTTCAAAACTCTATTTAGATCGACTTGAACTGATAGTGAGTCTTCTTCTGTGTTATTTCCTACCGATTTTTGTATCATCGGCAAATTTGCAAATGTTGTTACTCAAACCTGAATCTAAAATTTTTATATATATTATAAACAACAGAGGTCCCAGGACAGAGCCTTGAGGCACTCAACTTACAACATTTTCCCAATCTGACTTAACCCCATTTATACTAACTCTGTTTCCTTTGGCATAGCCATGCCCTAATGCAACTTAATAAATCTATGGTACAGACTGTATGGCTTAGGTTCATATATTAGGGGATTGGGTTGCACTAGATTGCACTGCACTAGAAATTAGGTACTGGGATATCGATATCTATGGCAGGTGGTTGCAGGTAATGAATCCCCAATGCTGAACATTCCTATTATAAACTATGTAAACAAGAGCTGGGACATACTCTCCAACACTGTATCTGTAATTGCCCTGTTATAAGTGACTTCAGACCAAGTGGTATGAGGTAGCTTTGAACTCTGTAATCACTTCATACACTCAGGAAAACTGGAAGATATTCTTGCGCTGTACCAGAGTGTGCTAGTGGAGGCTAATAGATCAGCCTTGCACTTAATGTTCTCTCCTGATTTTTAGTCAAACTTGATTTGTTTTTTTATTGAGGCTTGGGTTTTCTACCCTGATTCATTGTTTAACTAACAATCCTGTGTGATGGAAATATTAGATGAGCTTATAGCTAGCTTTGATCTACACTGTGTAATCTTTCATATAGAATAGGGTAGCAGCTGTTGTTGTTGTTTAAAATTCAGCTACTCAAAAAAACAAGTTCCAAGTAGCTACAATGAGCCCGTAGCGGACTTACCTAGCACAGAAGCAATTCAAAAATTTCAAAGCAATCGGTGAAGAACTTGCAGAGATTATAGCTTGTGTTGCTCTTATGTCCAACAGATGGCGCTGTTTAAAAAAAAAACATTTTTTTCCTGTCACAGATGAGGCATGTATATAATACGTATATAAAAACACACGCCTTTTCGAATGCAGTGTTGTGTCAAAATTTCAAAGCAGTCGGTAAAGAGGTTTTGAAGATTTTCCTCAAATTAGAAACACATGAAAAAGACAGTTTTTCAAAAAAGCATGTTTTTCTGTCACACATGCAACATCTATATAGTAGGTATATAAAAACCCGCTTGGATGCGGATGGAACGTTGTGTGAAAATTTCAAAGCAATCGGTGAAGAACTTTCGATCAGCAATTTTGAGCAAACGAACATTTACATTTTAATTTATATAGATTAGATACACAGAGTAATCACACTAACGTGATGCATCTATGAGAAAATTCGTAGGAGCCGTGATGAGGATTCGAACCTATGCCTTTGGGTGTTCCCTGACACACGCCTCAGACAACCAGGCCACGACATGGTCAAAAGTATTGCAAACTGCAGTTTTGACCATACGAGGAAACGTGTGATCACGTTTCCTCGTGTGTTCTGGGGCATGTGCGTCGAAATACCCACCACATAGAGTATTGGACCTTTAATTTCAACTGAAGGTACGTACACAGAGGACATCAAAGTAATTTATGAAATTCTAAGAAGCCATTATGAGGCTATGTTTAGCACCCCAATAAACAACATGAAACGTGAAGATCCAGACAGCTTCTTTATGCACGATATCCAAGCTGCAGGTAATATAACGGATATTAACACGAACTCTGAAGACTTTGAAAGAGAAATTGACAACATGCCCATCCACTCAGCCCTTGGTCCTGACTTAGGGAATTCAATATTCATAAAGAAATGTACAGTGTCAGTAGCCTGAGCGCTCACTGTAATATGGAGAAAGTGCCTGAACACAGGAGAGATACTAGCAGCAGGTAAATCAGCAGGAATAGCTCCTCTGCAGAAGGGAGGTAGTAAAGCTTTGGTAAAAAATTATAGACCAGTTGCACTAACATCACACATAATAAAAGTTTTTGAAAGAGTGATTAAGAATCAAATTTCTAGTTGTTTGGAAAATAATGAACTACACGACCCAATACAACATGGATTTAGAGCGGAAAGATCCTGTCTGTCACAGTTACTCAACCACTATGACAAAATCGCAGAAGCCTTAGAAGAAAAGCAAAATGCAGATGTTGTATACACAGACTTTGAAAAGGCATTCGACAAACGTGACCATGGAGGGATAGCGCATAAAATTAGATCAATAGGTAAAATGGGGCATTAGATTTTCAACTTTCTGTCAATCAGAATGGGGAAAGTCACGGTCAATCAAATAAGATCAAGCCCAAGTGCAGTGAAAAACTTTGTACCCCAGGGCACAGTCCTTGCACCGCTACTGTTTTTCATTCCTTTTTCGGATATAGATAGAAAAACTAGTTACTGCTTCGTGTCATCTTTTGTAAATGATAACAAAATCAGGATGAAAATTTTATCTGTAATGTAAGTTTAATTTTAGTAGTAGTTTTATGGTAGGTTATCATAATTTTTTTTAGCTGGGATGGCGGCTTAACAGCCTCCTTTTTTTTTTTTTAAAGAGGACGCTAATGTCTTAAAGGTTTCTTATTGGGAAATTCAAGGTGAAAAGGGCCGCTGAGTTCTTAAAGGTTTCTTATGGGGGAAATTCGAGGTGAAAGGGGACACTTAAAAAGATATTTTATTACCTGCAGCTTGGAAGTCGTGCATAAAGAAGCTGTCTGGATCTTCACGTTTCATGTAGTTTATTGGGGTGCTAAACATAGCCTCATAATGGCTTCTTAGAATTTCACTAATTTCTTTGATGTCCTTTATGAACGTACCTTCAGTTGTAATTAAAGGTCCAATACTCTATGCGGTGGGTATTTCAACCCACATGCCCCAGAACACACGGGGAAATCCTCCGTTGTTCAACACTCCAAGTTGCAATCTGTTTTGACCATGTCGTGGCCTGGTTGTTTGAGGCGTGTGCCTGGGAACACCCAAAGGCACAGGTTCAAATCCTCATCACGGCTCCTACGGATTTTCTCATTGATGCATCACGTTAGTGTGATTACTCTCTGTGTATCTAATCTATATAAATAAAAATATAAATGTTCGTTTGTTCAAAATAGCTAATCTCCGAAAGTTCTTCACGGATTGCTTTGAAATTTTGGTGCAACGTTCTATACGCATACGAACATGTTTTTATGTACCTATTATATAGATGTCACATTTGTGACAGGTAAAAACATGCTTTTTTGAAAAACCGTTTTTCATGTGAGGGAAATCTACGAGACCTTTTTACCAATTGCTTTTAAATTTTATATGACATTGCGTTTGAATTGAGCAGTGTTGTATACCATACTGTTCGTTTTGTGAGTATATTTTATATTTTCATTTTTTCATTTCGTTGTTTTAACTGTTTTTATTTTTCAGTGATGGGAACATGAGATCATTTCATGCTCCCAATTCTCTTTATGGGAACATCAGATCATTTGGGAATGCATCTGACGAGGGAGTGAGGGTGGGGATGACGAGGGGACGGGAGTGGGGGATGATGGACAACGGGACTGGGGAGGACGAGGGGACGGGGAAATGGAGAATGGCGGGTAGGACATGGGGACAGGGGAGTGGGGGGATGGTGGGGCGGACAAGGGAACGGGGAAGGGAGGAATGGTTGGGAGGACGAGGGGACGGGGGGATCGAATGGGGAATCTTGGGAGGACGAGGGGATAAAGGAGGGGTGAAATGGTGGGGAGGACTGGGGGACAGGGGAAGGTTGCTGTGGCTCAGCAACGCATTGCCAGTTACAGCTAGTTTAATAATATAATTGATAATATCTAGTGATATGATCATTAGATATCATCTAATGATATCATTAGATAGCATCTGATGATATCATTAGATATAATCTAATGATACCATTAGCTCCAATGGTATCATCTAATCTGATAATATATTTGATATCATATAATATCACCTATTCTGATAATACATTTATCATCTAATGAAATACGAGCAGGGATATTAGTTTCCATAACTGCACAGATTCATCCCGTGACTTCGAATCGAATAATGTGGAAGTTTAGTGCTCCACACGAGCTTGGCTGCGTGGTGGAAGGAGCTGGTGGGTCTCTGAAGGCTCTGAGGACACATTCCGCTTCCTGTCCATTACAACATCTGCGACGGGGATCAATTGATCTCATTTTTCTCCTGTGATGCTGCCAGGATAAAAGCAGATATCCTGCCAAGTCTATTTTTGCTTTTACAGTCTTTCTTTCACGTTCTTCCACAGGTCCTCTCTCCCACACAGCCTCTCTTCGATATTCCCCACAACCTCTATTCCACACCCCTGTCCCATATTCCTACAGCCGCTCTTTCATATTCATCACAACCTCACTCCCACAGCCTCTCCTATATTCTCCACAATCTCTCTCCCACAGCCTCTCTTCAATATTTCCCCACAGCCTCTCTCCTAGACTCCACACAGCATCTCTTCAATATTTCCCAGAGCCTCTCTCCTAGACTCCACACAGCCTCTCTTCCATATTTCCAACAACCTCTCTTGCACTACCTCTCGTCATTATTCCTTATAGCCTCTCACTCACACTCTCCACATCCTTAACTCTCACACTCCCTACAGTCCCATTCCCACAGCCTCCCTCTCCCTCATACTCTCCCCTACATCCAGCATCCTCTCCCCATCCTCGATACCGCCACAACTTACCCTTGACGTGGTCCACATTGGCACTCATGAATAACGATCGAGTGGTCCAAATTGTCCCATCCTATTCTCTCAATCACACTAATGTTCTAAATTGCAGGAAACTTGAAATGTGATGAATAATGTTGGAGTCGATCCTGTGTCTACGATGTACAAAGCCGTCTCGCAACCACTGCACCAGGAACAAGATATAACGATTCGGGAATATTAGCTCCCAGTACGTGTGCAGTGGTATCATGCTCGCCAAATATATCTTTGACCCCCAGATTCGATTCCACTTTTTTTTCTAATATCGATTTTCAGTTTTTATGCAGTTGAGAACATCAGTTTGTTTTACAAATAAAGGCTGATGACCCCCCCTTCAGACCCCGCCATCCCAGATTGGCAGGACGTGGCAAGTGGGGGTTATAACAGTCATAAATTGGAGGTTCCTACTTTAGCCTCTGTGAAGCCACGGGGCATATAAGCTCTCCAACTTTATTTTCATCACCTGCTCGTAAAGTTGTAAAGCAACCCATTAGAGTCCATTCCACACAAACTGTAAATAAGTAGAGTGATAAGGTATTTTTTATTGAGTCTCTTTATATCAAGAAATTGCTTATTGCAATTAAATTTATTTTCCAGGACTATATAGGTGTTAGCTGCATTGAAAGTAAGGGAAATATGTGATAAAATAAGTGCTTTGTTGAAACAAATACTTGATAGTATTTTATATTTAATATCACATATTCTCTCAGATTCTATCATGTAACATTTTCCCACGATGGAAAAGTTCTTATCATTTTCGATATTACAATTAATGTATTCAAATTTCCAACAAACATCAATATGAACAAATCTTGACAATTAAAGTGCTTACTGATTTACCGTTCAACTGTCTCACTAAAGTTACTTCATGATGAAACTAAAGTAATTGGCAAAGAGAAAAATTAGCTGTATTGAAGCCTTGTCTCGTCGGACAATCCAATAAGCGAGAAAAGTTTCTAGGATGAAAGTACTCTAATTGCCTGCAGTTAGGAGGCTGCTAAGCGCTTCTGCAATGCCTACTTATAATTAATTTGTAACGTAACATTAACGGGAGTGAGAGCGCACTAACACACACATTCAGCTCTGGGTTCGGCCGAGGGGACAAGGCACAAAACGGCGTCAGAGTCGAGTCATTTATATAAACAAGTGGCGTGGAGGAGCTAGTGGATTAAACCACACTCCACAAGATGAAGAGACTACGACGTTTCGGTCCGTCCTGGACTATTATCAAGTCGATTGTGGTTCACGACGAACCAAAACGTCGTCATCTCTTCATATTCTGGTGTGTGGTTTGGTCAACATATCTTCAGCACCGTTATGTTGACTCATCATCTGCATGAGGCGTTAAACAGTTGCATAAGGCAGCAACTGAGGTCAGCAGCTGAGGTCAGCAACTAAGGTCAGCAGCTGAGTTCAGCAACTGACCATTTGGCATTTCCTTGACGTCCATCAAGGTTGCAAAGCTGCGACTGGAGTTTTTGGCCAACATGACAGCCCAGGAGGAGGAGGAGGAAGAGAGCGGTCTGCTACAGGAACGTGTTGAGGGGACCAGCGTCGTGGGTAATGGTGTCCACAGCAGCACAGGTCGAGGGGGGAGCAGGCACAGGAACATCTCTCAAGTTAGAGATGTTGCAACTTGAGCTGCAAGTGCAGTGTGAGGAGAGATAGGGCCCAGGGTCTCCTTCAGCATGGGGGAAAGACATGCTGAGCTTCAGCATGAGTAAAGAGAGGCTCAACTACCACACCAGCCTGAGGAAATAGTTGCTAAACTACCACAACAGCCTGAGGAAACAGTTGCACAACGCAAGATTAACCAAGACGAGCAAGAAAATGATACAAAGTGCAATATTAGCTGACCAAAATAAAACAAAAAGTTTAAGAAAAAGACTCCCAAATCGTTCAGCAGACATGGCACAGAGTGAGACATTCCCAGCTGGACGACGCAGTTCCATACTCGCCAGGAGAAATAACTTTCATGATTTAAGCTTTATTCTTTAGATTAAATATAACTGGAGGTCGTAAATTGTTGAGTTGGTGTGATATAAGATTTATTAAGGTTGAAGTGGAGTGTAATATATGACCTGTGTTCTTTCATGTGAGGCGGTCCCCGTCTCATATTACCGTCTTGATGCCGTCTGATATGTTACAGTCTTGAAGCTGTCTGATATTACCGTCCTGAAGCTGTCTGATATTACCGTCTTGAAGCTGTCTGATATTACCGTCGTAAAGCTGTCTGATATTACCGTCTTGAAGCTGTCTGATATTACCGTCTTGAAGCTGTCTGATATTACCGTCTTGAAGCTGTCTGATATTACCGTCTTGAAGCTGTCTGATATTACCATCTTGAAGCTGTCTGATATTATCCTCTGGTCGCCGTTTGTATTACTAGCTTAGAACCTGACCGTCACGTAACACACAGGCGACCAAACCATCACGTTACACACAGGCGACCAAACCATCACGTTACACACAGGCGACCAAACCATCACGTAACACACAGGCGACCAAACCATCACGTAACACACAGGCGACCAAACCATCACGTAACACACAGGCGACCAAACCATCACGTAACACACAGGCGACCAAACCATCACGTAACACACAGGCGACCAAACCATCACGTTACACACAGGCGACCAAACCATCACGTAACACACAGGCGACCAAACCATCACGTTACACACAGGCGACCAAACCATCACGTTACACACAGGCGACCAAACCATCACGTAACACACAGGCGACCAAACCATCACGTAACACACAGGCGACCAAACCATCACGTTACACACAGGCGACCAAACCATCACGTAACACACAAAGAACCAGACCATTGTAAGGTAAAAGTAGGGCCACACGTCTGATTCTCCCAGACAAAAGTGTCCCAAATGTAAATATATAGTGTGGCACAGGCGCCACTGTCCGGAACTGACGAGGCTCCTCCCACTCTCTTACATTAAAAAAGTAAGCAAAATATAAATGAAATACAAATAATCCTGAAATATGAAATCTTGAAAAAATGAAATACAAATATTACAGTAGTTCGTGTTCTATCTTGTGTAAATGTCAATCACCTCACCCAAAACTTTTGTACCATATATATATATATGACTGAAAACTCACACCCCAGAAGTGACTCGAACCCATACTGCCAGGAACAACGCAACTGGTATGTACAGGGACGCCTTAATCCGCTTGACCATCACGACCGGACAAAAGGAAGTGATAGCCGAGGCTATTTGAACCACTCCCCCGCCGGCACTCGGATGGTAATCTTGGGCATAGCATTTTATCAAATCACCTCATTCTTTGGGGCAACACGTGAGGAACACAAATGCAAACAAGCCTGAATGGTCCCCAGGACTATATGCGACTGAAAACTCACACCCCAGAAGTGACTCGAACCCATACTGCCAGGAACAACGCAACTGGTATGTACAGGGACGCCTTAATCCGCTTGACCATCATGACCGGACAAAAGGAAGTGATAGCCGAGGCTATTTGAACCACTCCCCCGCCGGCACTCGGATGGTAATCTTGGGCATAGCATTTTATCAAATCACCTCATTCTTTGGGGCAACACGTGAGGAACACAAATGCAAACAAGCCTGAATGGTCCCCAGGACTATATGCGACTGAAAACTCACACCCCAGAAGTGACTCGAACCCATACTGCCAGGAACAACGCAACTGGTATGTACAGGGACGCCTTAATCCGCTTGACCATCACGACCGGACAAAAGGAAGTGATAGCCGAGGCTATTTGAACCACTCCCCCGCCGGCACTCGGATGGTAATCTTGGGCATTTTCAGTCGCATAGCCAAGTTTTCATGAATTAATTGTTTTTCGACTACCTAACCTACCTAACCTAACCTAACCTAACTTTTTCTGCTACCTAACCTAACCTAACCTATAAAGATAGGTTAGGTAAGGTTAGGTAGGGTTGGTTAGGTTTGGTCATATATCTTCGTTAATTTAAACTCCAATAAAAAAAATTGACCTCATACATAATGAAATTGGTAGATTTATCATTTCATAAGAAAAAAATTAGAGAAAATATATTATTTCAGGAAAACTTGGCTTATTAGGCAAATCAGGCATTGCATAGTAGGCCGATAAGTGCGTTCTGGCTACTAGGTACGACATATATATATATATATATATATATATATATATATATATATATATATATATATATATATATATATATTTATATATATATATATATATATATATATTTATATATATATATATATATATATATATATATATATATATATATATATATATATATATATATATATATATATATATATATATATATATATTATTAAATATGACCGAAAAAGTAAGATTAATAATTCTAACACGAATTTTCTCAATCTTTCGTACATTTCTTTTCACTGTTGGAGGTAAATCAAAAATCAATTCTCCAAAATTCATTTTTATTTCCAGTCTGACGCGACACGAGCGCGTTTCGTAAAACTTATTACATTTTCAAAGACTTTAGTTTACAAATACACAACTGAATAGAACTTACGCATCTCCATCGAGCAAAAAGTCGACATGAACTTGAAACCGGCCATATACTGCAGGTATGTTGACGACATTTTTACACAGGTACCTGATGTCAGACATCTGCAGGAGCTGAAGGAGGCATTTGAGCAGAGTTCCGTGCTGCGTTTCACTTACGAGATGGAAAAGGATGGGAAGCTGCCCTTTCTAGATGTAACAGTCATGGAAAAGAGCGGAGGTTTCCACACTGCAGTCTACACTAAGGAAACGAACATAGGAATGTGCCTTAAGTGCCAACAGCGACTGCCCAGACAGGTACAAGAGGAGTGTTAACGCATATGTCGACCGTGCTCTCAGCCACAGCTCAGAATGGAAGCAAGTCGACGAAGAACTCTGTAGGGTAAGGCAGGTCCTAGTCAACAACGGCTTCTCCAATGGTTTCGTCGAAGACATCATAAGAAGGAAAGTGAAACGCCATGCAACCTCTGAAGAGACAACTAACACAACACCTATACCCCCTATTAGACTATTTTACAGGAACTTCTTTTCCACAGCTCATAAAACGGAGGAAAGGGTCCTGAAAGATATTGTTAATAGAAACGTTATCCCTACAGACAAAAATCAGAGGATACAACTGACGATTTACTATAAAACCAGAAAAACGGCCAGCCTACTCATGAGAAACTCTCCAGACACAAAACAGAACGCTTTAAAAGAGACTAACGTCGTCTATGCCTTCAAATGCCCTCTTGGGGACTGTAAACTCCAACCCCCGCAAGCACAACTAGGTGAGTACAGTCCCCCTCCCACAGTGAGCCCCTCACAGTCCCCTCCCACAGTGAGCACCTCACAGTCCCCTCCCACAGTGAGCCCCTCACAGTCCCCTCCCACAGTGAGCCCCTCACAGTCCCCTCCCACAGTGAGCACCTCACAGTCCCCTCCCACAGTGAGCACCTCACAGTCCCCTCCCACAGTGAGCCCCTCACAGTCCCCTCCCACAGTAAGCACCTCACAGTCCCCACCCACAGTGAGCACCTCACAGTCCCCTCCCACAGTGAGCCCCTCACAGTCCCCTCCCACAGTAAGCACCTCACAGTCCCCACCCACAGTGAGCCCCTCACAGTCCCCTCCCACAGTGAGCCCCTCACAGTCCCCTCCCACAGTAAGCACCTCACAGTCCCCACCCACAGTGAGCCCCTCACAGTCCCCTCCCACAGTGAGCCCCTCACAGTCCCCTCCCACAGTGAGCCCCTCACAGCCCTATCCCACAGTAAGCACCTCACAGTCCCCTCCCACAGTGAGCCCCTCACAGCCCCATCCCACAGTAAGTACCTCACAGTCCCCTCCCACAGTGAGCCCCTCACAGCCCCATCCCACAGTAAGCACCTCACAGTCCCCTCCCACAGTGAGCCCCTCACAGTCCCCTCCCACAGTGAGCCCCTCACAGTCCCCTCCCACAGTGAGCCCCTCACAGTCCCCTCCCACAGTGAGCCCCTCACAGTCCCCTCCCACAGTGAGCCCCTCACAGTCCCCTCCCACAGTGAGCCCCTCACAGTCCCCTCCCACAGTGAGCCCCTCACAGTCCCCTCCCACAGTAAGCACCTCACAGTCCCCTCCCACAGTGAGCCCCTCACAGCCCCATCCCACAGTAAGCACCTCACAGTCCCCTCCCACAGTGAACACGTTACACTTGATCCCTCCCATGTTAGACAATTTTCATATCATTTGAATTATTGCCTTCTTCACAAATCTGCATTTTTATTTAATAAATTAAGAATTTGTATGGTTGAATGTAAGTGACACTTAAGTGACACCTGCCTGTAGTGACACTTACAGGCTAGTGTCAAAAGCCTGTAAGAGGGGTTGAAGTCCCGGAATGTTCAGCAGAACGCGATCCAGAAGTATATAGTGATTGAACAAATATTGAACCCATCATACAGCTTGTTTAACGTGGTGAAAGGGCGGACACTGCTCTCTATATATGTCCTGTGTAAAGTCCTGGTTGAGCAGTCATTACTCGCTTTATAGAGTCAGTGTAAAGTGGTAATTGATGATATATTGCTACCACTATAGAGCCTGTGTAAGGTGGTAATTGATGGTATATTGCTACCACTATAGAGCCTGTGTAAAGTGATAATTGATGATATATTGCTAACACTATACAGCCTGTGTAAAGTGGTAATTGATGATATATTCCTGCCTCTATAGAGTCTGTGTAAAGTGGTAATTGATGATATATTGCTAACACTATACAGCCTGTGTAAAGTGGTAATTGATGATATATTCCTGCCTCTATAGAGTCTGTGTAAAGTGGTAATTCATGATATATTGCTAACACTATACAGCCTGTGTAAAGTGGTAATTGATGATATATTCCTGCCTCTATAGAGTCTGTGTAAAGTGGTAATTGATGATATATTCCTGCCTCTATAGAGTCTGTGTAAAGTGGTAATTGATGATATATTCCTGCCTCTATAGAGTCTGTGTAAAGTGCGCTTAGAGAAATACAGAAAGAGAGCTTGTAACGTTCGGCGAGATAATTGTCATGCAGCGTGGCACTGTTCCCTCAGTCGTCCCTGATAATCACCGGTGATTATCACAGAATCTGTGATTGTGGGCTATTGTGAGGCAGCGAGTAGCACCAGCAGTGAGAGGCACCATTATGAGGCAGCGAGCAGCACCAGCAGCGAGAGGCACCATTATGAGGAGGCGAGCAGCACCAGCAGTGAGAGGCACCATTGTGAGGCAGCGAGCAGCACCCGCAGTGAGAGACACCATTATGAGGCAGCGAGCAGCACCAGCAGTGAGAGGCACCATTATGAGGCAGCGAGCAGCACCAGCAGTGAGAGGCACCATTATGAGGCAGCGAGCAGCACCAGCAGTGAGAGGCACCATTGTGAGGCAGCGAGCAGCACCCGCAGTGAGAGGCACCATTGTGAGGCAGCGAGCAGCACCAGCAGTGAGAGGCACCATTGTGAGGCAGCAAGCAGCACCAGCAGTGAGAGGCACCATTATGAGGCAGCAAGCAGCACCAGCAGTGAGAGGCACCATTGTGAGGCAGCGAGCAGCACCAGCAGTGAGAGGCACCATTATGAGGCAGCGAGCAGCACCAGCAGTGAGAGGCACCATTGTGAGGCAGCGAGCAGCACCAGCAGTGAGAGGCACCATTATGAGGCAGCGAGCAGCACCAGCAGTGAGAGGCACCATTATGAGGCAGCGAGCAGCACCAGCAGTGAGAGGCACCATTGTGAGGCAGCGAGCAGCACCCGCAGTGAGAGGCACCATTGTGAGGCAGCGAGCAGCACCAGCAGTGAGAGGCACCATTGTAAGGCAGCGAGCAGCACCAGCAGTGAGAGGCACCATTGTGAGGCAGCGAGCAGCACCAGCAGTGAGAGGCACCATTATGAGGCAGCGAGCAGCACCAGCAGTGAGAGGCACCATTATGAGGCAGCGAGCAGCACCAGCAGTGAGAGGCACCATTGTGAGGCAGCGAGCAGCACCCGCAGTGAGAGGCACCATTGTGAGGCAGCGAGCAGCACCAGCAGTGAGAGGCACCATTGTAAGGCAGCGAGCAGCACCAGCAGTGAGAGGCACCATTGTGAGGCAGCGAGCAGCACCAGCAGTGAGAGGCACCATTGTGAGGCAGCGAGCAGCACCAGCAGTGAGAGGCACCATTGTGAAGCAGCGAGCAGCACCAGCAGTGAGAGGCACCATTGTGAAGCAGCGAGCAGCACCAGCAGTGAGAGGCATCATTGTGAAGCAGCGAGCAGCACCAGCAACGAGAGGCATCATTGTGAAGCAGCGAACAGCACCAGCAGCAAGAGGCATCATTGTGAAGCAGCGAGCAGCACCAGCAGCGAGAGGCATCATTGTGAAGCAGCGAGCAGCACCAGCAACGAGAGGCATCATTGTGAAGCAGCGAGCAGCACCAGCAACGAGAGGCATCTTTGTGAAGCAGCGAGCAGCACCAGCAACGAGAGGCATCATTGTGAAGCAGCGAGCAGCACCAGCAACGAGAGGCATCATTGTGAAGCAGCGAGCAGCACCAGCAACGAGAGGCATCATTGTGAAGCAGCGAGCAGCACCAGCAACGAGAGGCATCATTGTGAAGCAGCGAACAGCACCAGCAACGAGAGGCATCATTGTGAAGCAGCGAGCAGCACCAGCAACGAGAGGCATCATTGTGAAGCAGCGAACAGCACCAGCAACGAGAGGCATCATTGTGAAGCAGCGAGCAGCACCAGCAGCGAGAGGCATCATTGTGAAGCAGCGAGCAGCACCAGCAGTGAGAGGCACCATTGTGAAGCAGCGAGCAGCACCAGCAGTGAGAGGCACCATTGTGAAGCAGCGAGCAGCACCAGCAACGAGAGGCATCATTGTGAAGCAGCGAGCAGCACCAGCAACGAGAGGCATCATTGTGAAGCAGCGAGCAGCACCAGCAACGAGAGGCATCATTGTGAAGCAGCGAACAGCACCAGCAGCAAGAGGCATCATTGTGAAGCAGCGAGCAGCACCAGCAGCGAGAGGCATCACTGTGAAGCAGCGAGCAGCACCAGCAGCGAGAGGCACCATTGTGAGGCAGCGAGCAGCACCAGCAGTGAGAGGCACCATTGTGAGGCAGCGAGCAGCACCCGCAGTGAGAGGCACCATTGTGAGGCAGCGAGCAGCACCAGCAGTGAGAGGCACCACTGTGAGGCAGCGAGCAGCACCCGCAGTGAGAGGCACCATTGTGAAGCAGCGAGAGGCATCATTGTGAAGCATGTTGAAATCCTTGTGTTGAGGATTAATAATTATATATGACAGTAGAACTGATCCATGATTATTTTCTAGCTTGTTGTGCCCTAGTTATTACTGCACTTGCAACGCTGCACGACAGAGGTAAGCATTACATTTTTGTTGCAGAGTCATATGCTAATCGAGTATATTCTTATTGTGGCATAATAATCTTTTTTGAAAGTGTCTGATTAAGTAATTTTTATGGAGCAATTAGTAAAATAAATTTTGCAAAATCCATCAGTAGATAGGATTAAGACCTTAACAAAATCAGTGTTGATTTGTACGGGAAAAAACCTAGAGTTAGATTTTTTTTTTTTTTTTTTTTTTTTGCAGGGATTATCCTGCGCGGCCCCTAAGCCTCTGGCTGGCCCACTAAGTTAGAAGTGGCACCCAGAATGAGTAAAGCTATGTTACTGAGACTTATTTTTCTGAATCTAGTAGAAGATGGCTTGTTAAGTGATGAGGTATTAGAAGAATACCCTGATGAGTTTGAGAGTACTGCCTGACTAAGAAGGCAGGAATTAGAACTTCAGCTAAAGCAAGTTGAGTTTGAAACGTTTAAGTGTATAGAATAAACTAAACAAAAAGAAGAAGAAACTAAACAATGAGAAGAAGAAACTAAACAAAGAGAAGAGGAAACTAAGCAGAGTTAGAGACAGTGAGAATTAAACAGCAGATGGCTGAGGTGCAGATTAGGCTTAAGGAGAGAAAGTTAGAAGCTGCAGCCGCTGCCAGTAGTAAGGGCTCTAAGGGAAGTTCTAGTAGTAGTCACAGTAGTGGACTTTACTTCCCTAAAGGGTTTGAATTACCCAAGATGAGAGGGACCCTGAATTGTTTTTCTTACATTTTTCCAAGCTAGCTATAGTTTAAAATGGCCAGAAGATTCTTGGGTGACCATTATGAAAACGTCGGTTGTGCGGGAAGGCACTAGAGATTTTCGCTTCGCTTCCTTTCGAAGACAGCTTTCAATACGCCACAGTAAAAAAGAGGATCTTGCAAGCATATGAATTCAATGCAGAAGCATTAAAACAAAAGTTAAGAGGTCTCAAGCGTGCACCTCATCAGACAGTTACAGATTTTGCTCGAATAAAATAGTCAATTTTTTGACAGGTGGCTAAACCGAAATAATACTCATGATTTTTTGTCCCTTAAGCAGCTCATCCTAGTTGAAGAACTTTTGTCTTGTTTGCCTGTAAAGTTGACCATGGCACTAACCACAGGTAGACGTTCTTACAAGGATGTTCATGAGTTAGCTATGTTGGCAAATGAGTATGAGACTTTTTTTAAGATACCGTATAACAATTTTAACATGGCACCTAAAACATTCACTTCTTGGCATGCAAATCCTGAGAGGTCAAAGAATAGTGATTATCATGCAAAGTCTGTTCTTTCAACTAGGGCAGACTAAGCCTCTGTTCGATCTAAGGGTGCTGTCAACCTTAGTAAAGCTACATCAGTTTCGACAAGTTTGACTGATGTGAAACAATGTAATTATTGTCACAAGAAAGGGCATGTTGTTCGTCATTGTTTCAGGTTACATCCGGAAATACGACCAAATGCTTTGGTGGTGAGTAAAAGTAGGCAGGGTCATAATTTTGAGACATTTTGTAAGGGTAAGCCACAGTGTCTTGCTGATTTTGACCCTTACATGATTCATGCTAAAATGGTTGGAGTTGTAGACAAGTGGATTCCTGTAGTTATGTTTAGAGACACTGGTGCATCGTTAACCTTGATTACTTCCAGTATGTTGTCCAAGGTCAAGAAGATTGACCTGGACGAAGTAATGCTTATACTGGGTATAGTTGGGGTAGTGCAGCGTGTTCCCCTCATGCAAGTTTATATTAAATCCCCCTATCCTCGTGGACTATGTACTGTAGGTGTGTATGATACCTTACCTATTCCTGGTGTCGATATAATTCTTGGAAATGACATTGCCGTCACTATGATAAACAGTCATCTTTCCATCATGTTCAATGACCCAGGTAGAGTTCTTTTAGAAACGAGTGAGATTGCTCATGAAGTGTATCCAGCCTGCGCAGTCACCAGATCTCAAGTCACCAAGTCCCTGAGTGATGTTCCCAAACCTACAACCGGAGGGATGGCTGGAAAACCTTCAACGTTTAAACTGGAAATTTATTTGGTTGACACTTTTATGTCTAGGTTGGATGAAGTTAGTACAGTTGAGGGAGTTGTGGCAAGTAAGGAAGTTGTACCTCCTGTTACTACCTCTCCCCATAATTTTGATGTAAAATCCAACACCTTAACCCAACTTCAACAGAGTGATCCTAGTTTAAATGCCTGTTTTTCTGAAGCTGTAAAGGAGGAGGATGCTTTGGCAGATGATGTTGGATACTTCCTTCGAGATCAGATGCTGATGAGACGATGGAGAACTAAGTTATCTCCCTCTTCAGAGGACTGTGAGAGTGTTACCCAGCTTGTGGTCCCCAAAGCATACCGTGAACAAGTTCTCTCAGCTGCCCACGACGATCCATTAAGCGGTCACCAAGGGATTAGTCGAATGTTATACAAGGTATCAAAATATTTTTATTGGCCTAGTCTTAAAAAAGATATTGGTAAATATTGTAGACAGTGTGTAACCTGTCAAATAGTGGGTAAACCAAATCAGAGTGTACCTTAAGCTCCCCTGCATCCAATTGTAGTTCCAAGTGAACCTTTTTCCCACATCATTATCGATTGTGTAGACCCTTTGAATAGGACAAAGTCTAGTCATGTATTTTTAATAACCTTAATGTGTGCCACGTCCAAGTTTCCAGAAGCTTTTCCTGTAAGAAACATAAGAGCAAAGACAGTTATCCATCACTTGACAAAATTCTGTACTTTGTTTGGACTACCTCGAGTTATCCAGACTGACAACGGTAGCAATATTCGGTCTGCAGAGTTCAAATATATTGTGAGAAGTATCAAATAGAACATTGCTTGTCCAGTGCTTATCATCCACAAAGTCAAGGTGCTTTGGAGAGATTTCACCAGACTATGAAGCAGATGATACGAACTGTTGGTGAAGACTCCAGACGTACTTGAGATGAGGACATGCCTTTTATCTTGTTTGCAGCTCGAAACGGTTTACAGCATTCCTTGGGTTGTTCCCCGTTCCAATTAGTTTTCGGACACAGAGTGAGAGGCCCAATCCAGTTGCTGAGTGAAAGGTTGTTGGGAAACGTCTCTCTCCCTGATGGAAGTCGTCTGTTGAGTGAGATCAAGTCGAAGTTGAAGAAGTACCAAGACGTGACAAGCGAGCACCTGAAGAAGTTACAGTTGAAGATGAAACAACACCACGACAAGAAGTTCAGGGTGAAGTTAGGATGTTTTCAGCCAGGTGATCTTGTTCTTGTTTTAAAGTCCAGAGTGGAAACAGCTTTAGCTCATCATTTTGAAGGTCCGTTTGAAGTTGTTTGCAGACGTTAGGAGTTAAAATATAAAATTAAAAGCCTGCAGAACCCTTCCAAGATTTTGTTAGTACACATTAATAGGTTAAAAGCTTTTCAAGACTCCAGGCCAGTGTCATGTGTACTCACCTAATTGCACTCACCTAATTGTGCTTGCGGGGGTTGAGCAGTGGCTCTTTGGTCCCTCCTCTCAACTGTCAATCAACTGGTGTACAGATTCCTGAGCCTACTGAGCTCTATCATATCTACATTTGAAATTGTGTATGGAGTCAGCCTCCACCACATCACTTCCTAGTGCATTCCATTTATTAACTACTCTGACACTGAAAAAATTCTTTCTAACGTCTCTGTGGCTCATCTGGGTACTAAGTTTCCACCTGTGTCCCCTTGTCCGTGTCCCACCCGTGCTGAATAGTTTGTCTTTGTCCACCCTGTCAATTCCTCTGAGAATTTTGTAGGTGGTTATCATGTCTCCCCTTACTCTTCTGTTTTCCAAAGATGTGAGGTTCAGCTCCTTTAGCCTTTCCTCGTAGCTCAATCCTCTCAGTTCCGGGACGAGCCTGGTGGCATGCCGCTGAATCTTCTCTAACTTTGTCTTGTGTTTAACTAGGTATGGACTCCAGGCTGGAGCTGCATACTCCAGGATTGGTCCTACATAAGTGGTATACAGGGTTCTGAAAGATTCCTTACACAAGTCCTGTGTGGTACAGGACACAGTCACCCCTGAGAACCATATACCTGATGATTGTCTAATCATATTTCTTGTAATTCTAGTTTGGAGGAGGTGATGGGACATTTGGATGAGGTTAAACAGCGAGAGTTGAGAATGTTACTACACCAGTATTCTAATCTGTTTGGAGAAGTTCCTACCCAGACCTCTGTTTTGAGCCATGATATTCAGCTCACAGACACCACCCCAGTTCGTATGCATCATTATAGAGTATATCCAGAAAAGAGAGATATTATCTGGAGGGAAGTGGAGTTCCTCCTGAAAATGGTATAGTTACACCCGGTCAAAGTTCCTGGTGTTCACCATGTTTGTTAGTTCCTAAACCGGATGGCGCCTGTGTACTGACTACAGGTGGTTAAATAAGGTAACTGAAGTAGACACTTTCCCATTGCCTTTGCTTGAGGATTGCATCGACCAACTTCGTCACTGTCAATTTCGATTTGTCCAAGGGATATCATCAAGTGCCTTCGACAAGTCGAGCCAGTGAGTATTCAGCGTTTGTAACACCTGATGGTTGTTTTCAGTATAACGTTATGCCTTTTGGTCTTAAGAATGCCTCAGCAACCTTCCAGAGAATAATGAATTTGTTGCTGCAGGATATTCCAAATTCCCGTGCTTATTTAGATGACATTGTTTATTTAGTGATTCTTGGCAAGACCATTTGCAGGGTTTAAATTTGTTGTTTCCTAAGTTGCAAGAGGCCAATCTTACTGTTAACCCAAAGAAATGTAATTTTGCTAGAGGTACAATTGTTTATCTCAGGCACGAGGTTGGTCAAGGTAGGGTGTTTCCACTATCTGATAAAATTAAGGCCATTGTAAATTATCCTATCTTGACTAACAAAAAAGAGGTTCAGCGATTTTTAGGGATGTGTACCTATTATCGTAGGTACTGTAAGAACTTTTCTATGGTAGCTTCACCTCTGCCTGAATTGTTGCAGCAGAGAGTTAGATTTAAGTGGACTACCCAGCGTCAAGAACCCTTTGATGGTTTAAAAAGTATCTTATCTTCATCCCCAGTCCTCGCTAGTCCTGATTTTACTAAGCCTTTTATCATGTATATCGATGCTTCTGATTTGGGTGCAGGTGCTGTCCTACTCAGATTGGATGTGATAATGTTGAGCATCCTGTATACTATTTTTCGAGAAAGTTCTCTAGTATAGAGAGAAATTACTCTGTTGTTGAGAAGGAGGCTTATGCTCTGATATTGGCATGCAAGAAGTTTGAGATATATTTACATGAAAATAAGGGTGATGTATATATCGACCATAACCCTTTAACCTTTATTGACAGAATGAAAATCCATAATCAAAAATTTTTTAAGTGGTTTTTGTATTTACAGGAATTCAATCTCCATATTCATCATATTCCTGGCAAGTTAAATGTTCTGGCTGATGCCTTATCTAGATGTTTTCCCTGAAAAAACCTATGTGAAGAACCACCCTAAATTTCCTGATTTACTTGATGAGATAATGATTATAATTACTTGTAAGTACTGAGTTACTTGTAATTGATTTAAAACTTGATGATGTGATATTCTTATTATATGGTTTATATATTGTAGTAGTTGATGCTGTAATTGTGCTTGCACCCTATATTTATGCAGCTTATGAAGATTATTATGAATATTTATGTTATTCATGATGTGTTTTTGCTGTCCATGTCTGTAAGAATGTGTACACTGTGTCTCATATTGTACTCATTTCTTGTGATGGAGGGATGTTATGATCACGCATACACCACAATGATTACACTGACATTGGTGTATGAGTGTGCTCAAACTATACAGTGGCATCTTGGTTGATAGCCTCGAATCACGAATATTGTGTATATGAGGTATTCTCATGTTACCGTATATAATTCTTATTTTATATATTGTCAATGTGTGACATATATTTCCAAGTCTATATTAAGTCTGTATCAAATATGTATGACATGTAATTGTGGATATATATATATATATATATATATATATATATATATATATATATATATATATATATATATATGTCGTACCTAGTAGCCAGAACTCACTTCTCAGCCTACTATTCAAGGCCCGATTTGCCTAATAAGCCTAGTTTTCCTGAATTAATATATTTACTATAATTTTTTTCTTATGAAATGATAAAGCAACCCTTTTCTCTATGTATGAGGTCAATTTTTTTTTATTGGAGTTAAAATTAACGTAGATATATGACCGAACCTAACCAACCCTACCTAACCTAACCTAACCTATATTTATAGGTAAGGTTAGGTTAGGTAGCCAAAAAAAGCTAGGTTAGGTTAGGTTAGGTAGGATAGGTAGACGAAAAAACATTAATTCATGAAAACTTGGCTTATTAGGCAAATCGGGCCTTGAATAGTAGGCTGAGAAGTGCGTTCTGGCTATTAGGTACGACATATATATATATATATATATATATATATATATATATATATATATATATATATATATATATATATATATATATATATATATATTGGTGTATACTGGCAGCAGGTTTTCTTTCAAACATGTTTCATTGAATATGACCGCATATTCTGTATTTATTATTTTCTGGTTTAGGGCTTCTATCCCTCTAACTATTTTCTTAGCATCAGGGCTTAATTGAAATAGGAGTTCTCCAAAACTCATTTTTCGTACTTTTAAGGTGAAGAAAAGAAGTGATTTACTATAGAGTGTATTACACTTATTTGTATAATTTGCACGACGTTTCGAACCTCCATGGTTCATTCTCAAGTGAACAGATCTTACAATACTAGTTGATTTTATACCCGCATTAGGTCAGGTGATAATACAATGAAGGTGAAAACATGGGGGGATACATAAGGGATAAACATTGGGGCTGCAGAAGGCTTATTGGCCCATACGAGGCATCTCCTATCTAAACACAAAGATTAATCCAGTGTAATTGGCCTGTTATGTTGGACATTGTCTTCTGTGTTGGCATCGATATGTTCTTGTCTTGTCCTTACTCTCATGGTGGGTAGAGTAAATAGTTCCGTGATTTGGGTGTTCATGGTAGGTCGCTCTATTCTTATGTGAATTGCCTCAAGAATTTGTAATCTTCTTGAATCTTGGGTTTTGTCTATTATGCAAGTATTCTTGTTCAACATTTCTCTTGTTAGAGTAATGTCATGGGCTTGTCTCATGTGATTCCTAGGGGCACCAGATTGAAGATGGCATGTCAAACGCCTCGTCAGCTTGGTCGACGTCATACCTATGTACTTACATTGAAGGTTACATCCTTCGTGGGGGCAAGTGTACATGTATACAACGCTTGACTGCTGTAGAGGGTTCTCCGTCGGCTTCGGGCTGTTTTTGAAAAGGAGTTCGGAAGTCTTCTTGGTTTTGTAGAATATTATCAGGTTTATGTTTTGGTTAGGAGTAGTGCTTTTTACTCCTTTACGGATTATTTCTTTCATTATTCTTTCCTCTTTTATATGTTCACTGTGCATGGTTGATTTGTAATATAATTACAAATCAACCATGCACAGTGAACATATAAAAGAGGAAAGAATAATGAAAGAAATAATCCGTAAAGGAGTAAAAAGCACTACTCCTAACCAAAACATAAACCTGATAATATTCTACAAAACCAAGAAGACTTCCGAACTCCTTATCAAAAACAGCCCGAAGCCGACGGAGAACCCTCTACAGCAGTCAAGCGTTGTATACATGTACACTTGCCCCCACGAAGGATGTAACCTTCAATGTAAGTACATAGGTATGACGTCGACCAAGCTGACGAGGCGTTTGACATGCCATCTTCAATCTGGTGCCCCTAGGAATCACATGAGACAAGCCCATGACATTACTCTAACAAGAGAAATGTTGAACAAGAATACTTGCATAATAGACAAAACCCAAGATTCAAGAAGATTACAAATTCTTGAGGCAATTCACATAAGAATAGAGCGACCTACCATGAACACCCAAATCACGGAACTATTTACTCTACCCACCATGAGAGTAAGGACAAGACAAGAACATATCGATGCCAACACAGAAGACAATGTCCAACATAACAGGCCAATTACACTGGATTAATCTTTGTGTTTAGATAGGAGATGCCTCGTATGGGCCAATAAGCCTTCTGCAGCCCCTATGTTTATCCCTTATGTATCCCCCCATGTTTTCACCTTCATTGTATTATCACCTGACCTAATGCGGGTATAAAATCAACTAGTATTGTAAGATCTGTTCACTTGAGAATGAACCATGGAGGTTCGAAACGTCGTGCAAATTATACAAATAAGTGTAATACACTCTATAGTAAATCACTTCTTTTCTTCACCTTAAAAGTATGAAAAATGAGTTTTGGAGAACTCCTATTTCAATTAAGCCCTGATGCTAAGAAAATAGTTAGAGGGATAGAAGCCCTAAACCAGAAAATAATAAATACAGAATATGCGGTCATATTCAATGAAACATATATATATATATATATATATATATATATATATATATATATATATATATATATGTCGTACCTAGTAGCCAGAACGCACTTTTCGGCCTACTATGCAAGGCCCGATTTGCCTAATATGCCAAGTTTTCATGAATTAAATGTTTTTTCGACTACCTAACCGACCTAACCTAACCTAACTTATTCAGCTACCTAACCTAACCTAACCTATGAAGATAGGTTAGGTTAGGTTAGGTAGGGTGGGTTAGGTTCGGTCATATATCTATGTTAATTTTAACTCCAATAAAAAAAAATTGACCTCATTCATAATGAAATGAGTAGCTTTATCATTTCATAAGAAAAAAATTAGAGAAAATATATTAATTCATGAAAACTTGGCTTATTAGGCAAATCGGGCCTTGCATATTAGGCTGAGAAGTGCGTTCTGGCTACTAGGTACGACATATATATATATATATATATATATATATATATATATATATATATATATATATATATATATATATATATATATATATATATATATATATATATGATGACCAAGTGAACAGCGAGTCCAACCTCCCTGTATGGCCACTACTCTTTCTGCTTAATTAAAAACTCGGCAGTCATACATTCATATATTATTTAGGAATATATATATATGTTTTCTTTTTCCTCTTTTATCGGACTCTATAAAGTGAATAGTATAAAACTCTACCATCCAACTGCTTAGTGCGTCAATCTTTGTACTATTGTTCATATTGTTACAAAAAAAATACTATCTAAATAGGAGGATGGGTTGTACAAACTTACAAGTTTTAAATTCTTGCACTAAACTTTTTCAATGATTTTCTTGAAGTTATCTCTCTACAATGAAGACTTTGGTGATATAGATTCTCAATGGCATACACATTACGTATTTTTATTAAATTATTTAATATAGCAATAGTTAAGGTAATTATGGTAATTTTAAAGTTATAGTTAAGGTAATTATGGTCAATTCCTTTCAAAATGTGCGGCATTGAACATATTTTTCATTATAATTCTTTAGCGATGCTAGACAGGAAAAAATCCTGTATGAAACCCTTGCTTTAAATGAAAGTGTACATATAGAGAACGAAAAATACACAGATGTAACACGAGTGCATATGAGTGTTGACACGAGTAAGAATATCGTGTTGTGAGTGTTACATCACAGGAATGAAGTGTTGCAATACAGCAATAACATATTGTGAGTGATGCACAATA
Source organism: Procambarus clarkii (assembly GCF_040958095.1). NCBI lineage: Eukaryota > Metazoa > Arthropoda > Malacostraca > Decapoda > Cambaridae > Procambarus > Procambarus clarkii. The sequence goes on from NC_091175.1 coordinate 35,839,605, forward strand.
CAAATAGCGTGTTGTGAGTGATGCAACACAGAAATAAATTGTTGTGATTGTTCAAATGCATAAATAGTGTTTTTATTTTTGGAACACTGAAAATAACATATAGTGAGTGATGTAACCCAGAATAACGTGTTGTGATTAATGAAAATACAGTAAATACATGCTGAAGGTGTTGCACCGGTCAGGAATACATTTGTTGTAACACATAATTACTGCGTTGTGAGTGAGTGTTGCAAAAAAAAAAAAGATTGTGTTCCAACACTCATAACATGTTATTTCTGTTCTGAAATACTATACACTATTTTTGAGTTGTATTGCTGACAACACATTATTTATATTTTGCAACACTCACAATGTGTTATATGTGATATGAGTGTTGCTGTATTGCAACACTCACAACACGTTATTACTGTTTAGAAATATAATAACAACAATAATAATAATAAATAATTTAATATATAAAAGTTGCTAGACTCGACATATAAAACGTGATTGAATATTTAAAATATGATTAAATAGGCGACAAATATTATTGAATTAAAACTTAAGTATTTTGTTTCCAATATATGGAAAAGGGAAGCTGATTATCTAGAAAAAGTTCAAACTGGTGACCGTGTGAACACCGGATCCGACCTCCCAGTCTGACCATCACGCTTCCTGCTTAATGAAGAACTCAGCAGTCAAACATTCATGCACTTCATCATACATTAATTGACATTTGAGGCATAAGAAGAAAAAAATATAAAAAAAAAAATTCTGCAAGGAAGCGAGGTAAGGTATGGTAATTATGAGGTGAACTTACTCGGCCAGTATGATTATATAGGACTTGGAAGGGATATTTAGATCATCTGGGATATATAAGGACGAAGTAAAGGAATGGAAAGCTACCACTTGGATCATCGTGGATCAAACGAGGACACTGTAAAAAGGGTGAGGACGGAGTGGAGTAAAGGTGTCCAAACACTTGAACCATCGGGGATCGAACACAAACGTATTTCATAAGCAACACAGATCTAATAAATTTAAGCAAACAGAAGTGTACACAGTTTTTCTCACCAGTTCTTTTTGGTATATAATTAGTCATTTAACTTGGTATTTATCTAATAAATATTATTCTTTGCACAGGCTGTTTATAGGCATAGATGGTCCTTTAGATGTACTCACCTAGACGTGATCACATAGATGTACTTACCTTTATGCTCACTTATTGTTCTCATTCTAATAATCAGTCTTTCATCTTTTTTAAAGCTTAAGTATTACTGACACCTTAAGTCGATTTTGTACTGTTCATGTTTCTTTAGTAAAGGTCGCAATGTAGAAATCCCAGTTCAGTGACTAGAGAAAAAATAGAAACATTGGTATATTTGACGAATTGATTTTATTAAGAATTTTCTTTTAGTTCGCCACACGTGTTTAAAACCCAGAACGAAAACAGATCGATGGAACTTAACTTTATGAAATGTTTCAAATCATAAGTTTCAAATTCTTGCCCTAGACCTTGTCAAATTATTTTCTTGAAGTTATCTCTCTACATTGAAGACTTTATGAATTGATTCCTAATGACATAGAAATTACGTGTTTCAGTAAAAATTTATGATAACAATAGATAAGGTAATTATGGTAAATTCCTTTCAATATATTTTTTATTATAATTCTTTATTGATTCTAGAGAGAAAAGAATTTTGGTTGAAAAATTTAATTATATAATAGTCTACATATAGAGGAAAAAAATTATACACACATAACACTAATGTACTTAGAAATCACAATAGCGTGAAATCTCAAATGAACAAATCCCCTAGAGTCGTGATGAGGATTCTAATCTATGCACGGTATGTTCCCAGATGCGCCTTAGTCAACTGTGCTTCGACATGGTATTAGAATTGGCATGTCGTGCTACTGCCCTCACTAGGATTCCGAAGCACAATCGGGGTTTCACACAAGTCCCCCTTGCACGCGGGCTCTGCCACCCAGATATACTACCTATACGCGCTTACTTCAATACACACAGAAATCACAATAGTGATATATCAAATGAACAAATCCACTATTACAATTTCTGTGTGTATTGAAGTAAGGGCATAGAGGTAGAATATCTGGTTGACCGAGCCTGAGTACATGGGAAATTGTGTGAAACCCAGATTGTGCTTCGGAGAAGCTTCGGAATCCTCGTGAAGGCAGTTGCACTCCAGGTTGCAATTCTTATACCATGTCATGGCACAGTTGACTAAGACGCATCTGGGAACATCCCGTGCGTACGTTCGAACCCTGATTATGGCCCATTTGCATTTGTTCATAACAAAAATGCATACACACGTGTTGTGAGTTTGGCAATGTATAGGAATAGCATTTTTTGAGTGCTGCAACACATGAATGAGATGTTGTGAGTGTTATTTCACAGGGTTGATGTGTTGCGAGTGTTGAAAGAGAAAAAAAATGTTGGAGCACTCATTCTTAACACGGCAATTATATGTTGCAATAAGTTATTCCTGACTGGTACAACACTCACATTACGTAATTCCTGTGTTGTCACGTTGCAACACCGACAACACTTATTAATATTTTACGGTACTCACAATACGATATCACTACCCTTAAATACTCACAACACATTATTTCTGAATGGCAAGGATCACAACACGTTATTTATATTACGCAACACTCACAATACATCCTTACCGTGTTGCAACACTCACAACATGTTATCCCTTTTTTGTAATATATAATAATAATAATAAATTACGTAATATAAAAAATTTTCTAGAGTTCGAAAATAAAACGTGATTGAAAATGTTAAATTTGATTAATTAGATGAAAAATAGTAATGAATTAACACTAAAGTATTTTTTGGCCAATAGATGGAAAAAGGGAATCTTGGACGAACAAAGTAGAGTTCGAACTGGTGACCGCTAAACACCGGGTCCGACCTCCTAATCTGACCACGACGCTTCCTGCTTAATAAAGTACTCACCACTCATACGAACAAATCAACAAGGGGCCGTGACGAGGATTGACGACGAGCATCCCAGCGTCTGGGAGGCTCCCGGACGCTGGTTCGAATCCTCATCACAGTCCTTGTTGATTTGTTCATTTGATGCATCAAGCTATGGTGATTTCTGGGTGTAATGAAGTAAGGGCGAAGAGGGAGAACGGCCTATTGACATAGCTCGAGTGCATGGGGGAGTTGTGTAAAACCCTGGTTTGTGTATCAGAGAGGCTGCAGGATCCAATAAGTTCAGTAGAACTTCGGTTTCAACTCTTTTGACCATGTCGTAGCTCAGTCGATTAAGGCAGCGTCTGGCATGCTTCCGGACGCAGGTTTGAATCCTCGTCACGGCCCTTGTTGATTTGTTCATTTGATGCATCACACTATTGTGATTTCAGTGTGTAGTGTCATCACTCATACATTCATCCACTTCATCATTCATCATCAATTGACGACAGGACTCAGCAACTAGCAACCGTCGCGGTCGGACGTGCTCGCGTTGCTCCAGCTCTTCTCTCTCGCACCTATTACTGCAGGGTGGATAAACAATTGGCAGCAGACTTGCGTCTCTCTAGATGGTCAGACCCCACTCCTAACTTTGTATTTTATGCCGGGTAGAGACGGGAGGCCATCTTCAGTGACGTGCAGTCTTTGAGAGAGAACCTTCGTCCACCATGCATCACAAGCACTTCAAGGTCAGGGGTACGCCCCTTGACGATCAAGCATTCACCAAGCCAACCCTACTGAAGCTATTCAAGGATGTAGCTGCAGTAACACCTGACGACATCGAACAAGAAGGCACCAACTTCGTTTTTCGTTTCACCAACGAACAGGACATAGACAAACTGTTGAAACGTGAACATCTATTTCGTTTAGATCACCACCTCAATCTCCACTTCCCACGCCAGTTGCTTCGTGCCCGGTCTGTCATTGTCAGTGAGCTCAGCCACTGGATCAAGGAACGGATTGATGAGGCTCCTTACACTGGAGAACTTGCAGAGAACATCGAAAACGAGAACCCGGGCTTGTTGGTACTCGAAACCTCTTTGTGAAACAGCCGCACCTTGAAGGTCACCTTCTGCACTGTGAATCAGGCTACCCAAGTTTTCACAGATGGCTTCTTCTGCTATGGAGTCCACGTCCCGTCATTCCGAGTGAAGATGGAAAGAATCTACAATATCACCCAATGCTTCCGATGCTATGACTACTCTCACCAAACCAACAAGTGCCAACAGACCTTCCAGAAATGCAGCATTTGCGCGAAAGACCACTACTATTCGATCTGCACCTCCAAAAAACCATGCTGCCTGCTCTGCAACGGCGAACATATCGCAATCTCCCATCAATGTCCACGCAGACAAGAAGTCATCAAAAACTTGGAGACCCAGGAGAAATCCAAAACTTCCTCGACCTCTGCAGTAGGCACCAGCTCCAACTCTACAACTACCACCTCAGCCTCTACATTCAACATCCAAGCAGCCACCTTCCCGAAGCTTCAGGGAGGAGGAACTATCGCCACTGCACACCATCCTGGTATTGTCTCTACTAGCCAATGGGGACCTAGTTCCCAGTCACCCAGCCACTCATCGAGCCAGACACCGCCGCCTCCATCCCAACCCGCCCAACCAAAGACGAAGCTGATTGGGCAGAGCACAGTAAAAGCTTTGATATCAACAGCCAGAATGACTGCTGGCAATAACCCCCGAGAATTTGTGAGGCTTTTGAAAATTCTTTACAAGGCGAATGGTCTCCCTACCTTCATTATACCTGAAGAAGTCTTCAACGCTCCAGGTTCACCTCCAACATCTGACCCTGTAGAGGATGACGACTCTACATCCGACGACGACGATTCCGCCACTGCAATGCAGACTTCAGATCCTGTTCGGGTACCTACAGCTCACAAGACTCTGCCTCCTGTGATCCCCACTTCTGCAACAGTTCCAGTTACCAACCATGACATCACTGTCAACGCAGCCACGCTTTCAGACTTACTGTCGGCTCCTGCTCCACACGCTTCTCCAGCTGCTGCTGTCCCTTCACCCGTCTCAGTGACGAATTCCGCTGCAATCGACCCTTGGTGTGACCCTATAGAGGGTACCAACTATGCAGCACCTTCTGCTGCAGTACCTACCACTGCTACTCAACCTTCAAGACATCAACCTTCAAGAACTCAACCTTCAAGAACTCTACCCCAGCATGTCAACACCCCTGCTCTTCACTCATCTGATGAATCGGATGAAGACGTATCTGTTGGAACACCATCACCTCCACGGAAAGATCACCTCCAAGCATCAACACGAAACGTGACCACCAAGTCCGACAAGTCCAAAAAGAAGACCAATGATCAAAGTTTGGTGAAATCAACAAGGAAGAAGACTACTAACGAACTGACTTAACATCAACATCTGACATCAAACCTCCACTACCAGCTGCTTGCGTTCCCGGCCTCTGTGTGTACTGCAAATGACACCCCACTCATTTCTACTTCCATCTGATCAAGTTCAAATCCGCGGTGGTTGGGCCACCGATCTTTCATCTCCCCTCTTCACCTCATCCCCGGATCCTTGCTCAAGATTTCTGCAGCCTCGCCCCGTTCTTCCATCCCCTGCTTGCCAGCTCTATGGACGTTTTCAAGTTTCAAGTTTCATCAATTGACATATGAGGCATGAGAAGAAAAAATCAGGAAGGAAAAGATTCTCTGTAAGGAAACGAGGTAAGGTAAGGTAAGGTAATTAGGAAGTGAAACTACAAGGTCATTATGATTATATAATACTTGGAAGGGATATTAGGCTCATCTGGAATATATAGGGAAGGAATGGAAAGATACCACTTAGATCATCGGGGATCGAAAGTGGACACCGCAAGAAGCGAGAGGACGGAGTGGATTAACGGTGCCCAAGCACTTGCACCATCGGTGATCAATCACAAACGTATTTTACAAGCGGCACAAATTTAATAAATTTAAGCAAACTGAAGTCTACACAGTTGTTCTCCCCCAGTTCTTCATAGTATATAATTAGTTGTTGAACTTGATATTTATCTAATAAATTTAGAATTTTTCGCAGGGTTATAGGCATAAATGTTCACCTAAATGTGCTCCCGTAGATGTGTTCACCTAAATGTTTCCTCCTTTATGTGCTCACTTGGATATGCTCACTTAGATGCTCTCATTCTAATAATCAGTCTTTCATCTTGTATATAGCTTAAGCATTACTGACACTCTAAGCTGATTTTGGAATGTTCATGTTTGTTTTATTAATGATTGCAATGATAGTAATTCTAACTGAATTATTAGAAAAATGAGATTCGTCACTATATTTGACATGTAGATCAGACTAAGATTTTTCTTTTACTTGGTCATAATTGTTTAAAACCCAGGAAAAAACAGATCGATAAAACATGACTATATAGTGTTTTTTTACCAGCTTTTACTCATGTTTTGGTAGTACTTATAGTAACGATGAGGAGATTAGTACATATTCCGACCAACAACTCAATTAGAAAGTTGAAATTGGTACTATTGAAATTGGACAAACGGGAAAAGATTTCATATTTATGTTGCAAAGAACAAATTAAACTAACCTAACCTAACCTTCCTAGGCCTAATACACGATATCTGTATGAGACCTTGTATAGTACATATGTGTGCTCTACTAGGCCTAGGAATACTTATGTTTGTTTTTTGGCCACTTTTTGGAATATAAAGTGAATAGTACAAAAATCTACTATATATCAAAGCCAGGAGCACTCTGCAACTGGTGTACAGGACTCCTTAACCACTCGACCATCAAGACCAGACAAAAGATGATGGTAGCCGAGGCTAATTCCCCATCATTTTGCCGGCACTCTGATGGTAATCTTGGGCATAGTATTTTATCAAATTACCTCATTCTTTAGGGCACATGTGAGGAACACAAATGTGAACAAGCCTGAATGGTCTCCAGGCATATATACAACTGAAAACTCACACCCCAGAAGTGACTCGAACCCATTCTGCCAGGAGCACTCTGCAAGTGGTGTATAGTACACCTTAATCACTCGATCATCACGACTGGTCAAAAGATGATAGTAGCCGAGACTAATTCCCCATCATCCCGCCGGCACTCTGATGATAATCTTGGACATAGTATTTCATAGTATTTTTGTTTACGAGTAACTTCTGGGGTGTGAGTTTTCAGTTGCATATATGCCTGGGGACCATTCAGGCTTGTTCGCATTTGTGTTCCTCACGTGTGCCTCAACGAATGAGGTGATTTGATAAAATACCATGCCCAAGATTACCATATGTATATATATATATATATATATATATTTATATATATATATAAATATATATATATATATATATATATACATATATATTTATATATATATATATATATATATATTTATATATATATATATATATATATATATATATATATATATATATATATATATATATATATATATATATATATATATATATATATATATATATATATATATATACCACCATCCTCAACCACCATCCCCAAAAGCCCACAAGCAATCCAGCTGGGATGGCCCCATTGTAGACCAAGTTGCTGCAGAGTGCCTGGGTGCTGTAACAACACAACACGACATTACTCGCCTCACAGCAGTAGCAGCCCCACATGCAGGGGATTTCCTGTTAGCAACCCCAATGTCGGCAACTGGCACGCGTCTCACACCACATGCCCTCCGAATTGCTGTGGCCCTTCGCCTTGCTGCCCCAATCCACACCAGATATAGGTGTATTTGCGGCGAGGTGGTGGCTGACAGGTACGGCCACCATGGCCTACTCTGCCAAAGCACAGGGGGATGGCACTCGAGGCACAGTGAAGTTAACGACATCATCAAGAGGAGTCTCACCACAGCTGGATGCCCAGCTGAAAGAGAGCCCCGTTACCTAACGCCCTGTAACTCTGATGCTCTTATTGGTCGCCTGGATGGTATCACAGGGAACCCCTGGAAGAATGGCAAGCAGTTGGTATGGGACTACACGTGTGTATCAACCCTGGCTAACACCTACATTAACCTCAGTGTTGCACAACCAGGTGGCGCTGCCACCCACAGGGAAGCAGCCAAATTCCGTAAGTATAGAGAACTGGATCACCACTACAATTTTATCCCCATTGCTTCTGAGACACTCGGCGCCTGGGGTAAAAGTGCTACCAGTTTTTTGAAGGAACTGGGTTCTAGGCTCATTGAAACAACAAGGGACCCTAGAGCTGCCAGCATTCTTTTCCAGCGCCTCAGCGTGGCGATACAGAGGGGAAATGCGCACTGCATCCAGGGTTCCTGCCCGCCATCTGAGGAGCTGGAGGAACTCGACAACCTATGATAACCATCTTTGTAACCTATATGTAACTCCTTTTTTGTAACAAGGTTCAAATAAAGTAAATATGTATGTGTACATACACAAGAATGGGGGTGGTAGGAGAAGATAATATTAGTGTTCAGTGAGAGACCACAAGGTCTCCTCTGAATACTTTTTATTTTCTTCTCCGAGGCTATGGGTCCCCACATTGGCACCAGAGGTGGTACCCTCACAAATTTATATATATATATATATATATATATATATATATATATATATATATATATATATATATATATATATATATATATATATATATATATATATATATATATATATATATATATATATATATATATATATGGGGACGAAACGTCCTCAACCTATTCTCAAACTTTAAATGGGTGAGATGCCAAGCTTGCTTGAACGCTGAAGCTTCAGCGACTAATCTGAGTATTGTATGTATATATGTATATGTATATATACTTATATACATGTACTTATATATATGTACAGTTATGATCCCAGGCAGCCAAAAAACGAGTCTCCCATTTGAGAATTATTCTATCAGGCCTGACCTGACTAGAAGGTCTAGGAAATATAGAGGTGAAGACACAGATGTAAAATAGTTGGTTGGATTTTATAAATAATTTGAGATTATAAGTAGTGAATAAGAAAATAGATAAATGACTGGTTAGGAGATGTGGATAATTTGCTGGAGGCATGAGGCTCGCTTCTGGAGGGCTTTGAACCCCACTTGAGTACCAGACATCACGAGGGGAAGCTGCGCTGTGTGAGCTCCTGTCAGAGAGGGACCCCTAGTGATGTATCTCCAAGAGAAGGGAAGTGTGTAGACGTTCCAGCTGTGGAATCGAGCTGGGAACGTTGTGGTCTCAAGTCCTGGACGGCGAGTAGAGTTTATTAAGCCACCCAGAGACATTATCGTGGGCCTTGGGAGCGCCCTGATCAGACTCTGTCAGAGGGGAGAGCGCCCTCGACTAGACAATCTGTGGTAAGCGCGATTTAAGCCAGTTTATAGTGATTACTTGTAGTTGGTCGTGTGCCCAGCGACAGTAGCGAAGGTTTATTGATAAGTTAGACATGTTTTGGTAAGGCAGAAAGCCTAAATAAGAGGACGGAGATGAGAGAGGCAGTTGGAGGGACGAGCAGCACGTCCTCTCCCGTCGACCGCCTGAAGCCAACTGACTGGCGGCGGAGGACCCTCCTAGAGTGAGGAGGACCGCCGGGCAAGGCGGAGCATGGACCAGCCCAAACGAGGGAGTCCACTCTCACAGCAGGTAGAGAGCAGATAGATATTGGATGCAAACATATTGTGTGGATTATTTTGCCTATGTGTTTATAAGGAAACATTTTTATTGGCGTGTCAATGGGTTGCAGGTTTGTCTTGGGGGAAGAAGTTGCTGAGAACTTCGAAGCCAGTACAGAGGGAGTAGTTGATGAGACTCCAAGGTATGGAAAATGCTGAGCTCTGTGGGAGAGCAGCCATACAGTGAGGAAGAGGATCTCAAGCTGTGAGAAGAGGAGTAGTGGAATGAAGTTTTGCATGCTTCTGTGATGCCAATGGTGAAGCATCATTATTGATCAAGGAGGACTTCATGGTGTAGCAGCCAGGAGAGCTGTGGAGGACCCTAGTAGTACTGATGAAGCACCATAGTTGCTCAAGGAAAACTTCATGATGTAGCAGCCGGGAAGAACTGCGGAGGATCCTGGTAGTTAAACCCGGAAGAACCTGAATATGTCAGGGTAGTGAACTTCCAGATGGGAAGGGGAAGGGATTCTGGTTGATTACATGTAGGGAGTTGGTAGAGTGTTTGGTTGTCATTAGCGTGCAAGACGCAGTGAAAAGTGAGTGATTGTTTGCCATTTTTGTGCCAAGGAGTGTTACGAACCCGGATCCTACGTCCGAGCCTGGAGCAGTGACAAACACGCCATCTGTGGGTCAGCTCCCGAAACCCCCGCCAAACGAACGACGACACCTAGTGAGGACAGCGTGTACTGGCCTCGAGGACCAGTTTCCAGTCTGGTTCAGCGCTCAACACCGCCGCTCCTGACCTCTGGTGAGGTGGTGCTCCGGCGACAGCGCCATCTAGGGAGTGGATATGTCGGGCGTTTGTATCTGAGCCTGTGAGTGTGGTGTATTAGTGTCCCGGTTATTAATGACGTGTCTGCTAACAGAGCCAACCTGGGACCACTGTGTTGAAGGTGTAGTCAGTCTACCCGAGGCAGCCAGTCTCCATACTGTGAAGTTTGCTGCAGCTGTTGTGACGTCGTCCCCCCCCGGAAGAACACTGTGGTGTGTTAAGCCTGCCAGTGGAGTGGCAGTGGAAGGATTTACCCGGGACCGACGGTTGGAGACGATAATCCACTGGGGTATTGAGGACAGGAGGGTGATTGGTGATATCACACGAGACTCCTGTCTAAGGCGTACCCCTTTTATCGTTCGTGGAGTGGCCGTACCAGCCTTGGTGGCTCAGTACCTGCCAGCAGACCTGCTGGACGTGTGGTTGACGGCCTCCACGACGGTGCCCCCAGTGGACCTGTGTTGTGGCTGACCTGTGGCCAGGGTAGGCTCGGCGTTCTCAGAGGACACGTCTTAAGGCCACGAAGAAAGCACCAAGGAATCGGCACCGAAAGTGGTGTGGCACCAGAGTCTTCAGCAGACGTGTGAATACAGTGAATAATCCCCTTGCATAGCATTAATACCCCTCCCCCTTGTGTACTCTATTATTTTATATATTTAAATGGTGATGGTGAAGATTATATTATATTAAGTTCTTACCTTTCTTTCCCTACTCCCTTTAAGTTACTTGCGTCACGGATCGCATCCCTTGATAGCCTCTACTGGCTTGGGGCCGGATATATATCTTCCTCTAACTACATCAGAGTAAGAACCCCGTTGCGTCCCGAGAGGGCCGTAACATAATTGGCATCCCCAGCGGGATCCGTCCCCTTGTTAAGTATGTTTGACAGGGGTGGTGAAGTGGCGTAATCCCAGTATATAATTCCCCCTGTGTGACGATTGTGACGTTATACGTCCTGTGCGGTGCTCAGAGTGACTAAGTGCGATATTGTGCAGTGCGGTGCTCGCTGTGATTAAGCGATTAAGTGCAATATTGACTAGTGCGGTGCTCAGTGCTTTAGTGCAATATTGTAGAGCGAAGTGTTCGCTTGGACTCAGTGCAATATTGGGTAGTGCGGTGCCCGGAGTGATTACGTGCAATATTGGCAAGTGCAGTGTTTGGTGCAATATTGGCGTAGAACAGTGCTCGGTGTGTTAAGTGCTAACGTGTAAGCAGTGTGTTAAGCGCAAAGTGTTCCATCTGTGACAATGGCAGACAAAGCTACCATCGATGATCTGGACGAGGTTCAGGCTTTTCTGAACAGAGAAGATTGTCTTGCCAGATTAAAATATCTGAGTAAACCAGAGCTTGTACTAGTGAGCGCCTACCTGGAGATCAAGATCCGTGCCAGTGATTCCCGTGTGGAGATCTTATCCAAGGTACACCGGCACCTGAAGGCAGAAGAGAAACAGGAAGGCGAGACTCCTAGTACAAAGGAAAGTGCAGACATAGCTTCCACGGAAAAGGAAGATAAGGGCAGTGACGTTGACAGTGATGCAGGTGAGCTTAATATCAGCTTCCTAACAGTCAAGATGCGTGCCCTGGAAATTAATCGGGAAATTGAATGGAAGAAGTTAGAAATGGAACGAGAATTAAAAGATAAAGAAATGGAGATGAAAGAAAAAGAATTGGCGATGAGGCGTTTAGAATTAGAAAGAGAAGAGAAACGAGAGAGACAAGATAAAGAATTAGAGATGAGACGTTTAGAATTAGAAGAAAGGAAAGCAGAGAGAGAAAGAGAAGAGAAACGAGAAAGAGAAGAACGAGAAAGAGAAGAGAAACGAGAAAGAGAAGAACGAGAAAGAGAAGAGAGACGAGAAAGAGAAGAACGAGAACGAGAGAGAGAAGAACGAGAAAGAGAAGAGAGACGAGAGAGAGAAGAACGAGAACGAGACAAAGAGGAAAGAGAGAGACAACATGAACTAGAAGTTTTGCGATTAGGCGGTGGTCGGAGGCAAACGACGGACACCAGTGGTTTCGATCCGGTAAGAAACATTAAAATGGTCCCCAAATTCCATGAGAAGGAAGTGTCAAAATTCTTTGCAGCCTTCGAGAAAGTCGCTGCCTCTTTGGAGTGGCCAACGGAGAATTGGGCCATCATGATACAGTCAGTCTTGACTGGGAAGGCCCAAATTGCCTACTCTACGTTATCCCTTGACGACTCCAGCGATTATGACAAGGTGAAGAAAGTTGTGCTCATGGCGTACCAATTGGTACCTGAGGCTTATAGGCAAAAGTTCAGAAACCTGAAGAAGACCTCAGAGCACACTTTTACCGAATTCGCCACGATCAAGGAGCGACTTTTTCAAGAATGGTGTGCCTCTCGGAAGGTGGAGACCAGGGAAGACCTCGAACAGCTGATTCTGCTCGAGGACTTCAAGGATTGTTTGTCTGGAGACCTCAAGGCGTACTTGGAGGAACAGCAGGTAGAGACCTTGAGTGCAGCAGCCACCATGGCTGAAGAGTATATCCTGACTCATAGGCCGTCTGCTAAGTACGTCCCGAGGAATTACCAGCGCCGGTTTGACAGACCTCACGACGTAGAAGAAGAAAGACCCGTCCCACAAAGTGCTAAGAAGACGCCCCCAAGTAGCCCCCGAAGAACAAGTCCTAGTAGTCCGAAACACCGGAGCCCGAGGAGGAATATGGTGTGCTGGACTTGTGGGCAGAAAGGGCACATAGCTGCTAGGTGCCGAGGCAGAAGAGGTGGCAGCGCACGTAGGGAGGTGATGATGATGAGCTGTGTTACATCACCAGTAGGAAACCAGTCTACGACGACGCAGGAAGGACCAAGTTTGTTGGCCCCTCACACTTCAACTGGGTATGTAACGAGTGATCATACTGGTACATCAGTTGTAGTGCTCAGAGATAGTGGAGCAGCCCAGTCCCTGATCATGAAGAGCTCGTTACCCGAGGGAGTAAGTGTGGATGGGAGACCAGAGGTTATCCTGGTTGGGTTTCCGAGGACGCAGTACATCGCCCCCTTAGTGCCAGTACATCTCGACACGCCTTATTTCAGCGGCACATGTGTGTTGGCAGTAGTCGATACCCTCCCTGTGGCTGGGATTGACGTGGTACTAGCCAACGACTTGGTGACCGATTGGAGCACCAATCGTCCCAAGGTTGCGGACGAGTCTACCAGAACAGCAAGGTCGGAGGTGATAACAGGCAATGGTAATGTCCAGGTAAAGACATACCCGGATTTGAACATGTCTAATTTGTCCTCTCCCCCGCAGATCGACAGTTATTTAGCAGTGTCTCCTGATTCTCTCGACAAGGAACATGAGGTTACGATGGCAGAAGTACCTGAGCTAGAAAAGAGGCCTTGTGTGCAGACACCCACGGATACCAACGAGTCTGGAGCGAAGGCTGAGGTGTGCTTGCGGTATGGCAAGTTACAGTGTGTAGTGGACCAGCCAGAGATTCCCCAGACGTCAGAGGTATGTTCTAAAGGTCTAGTGCCCTCTTTGGTCCAAGCCAGGCTAGTGGATGGTGCCGGCTATGGACATGACAAGCTCAGGAAACTTATCCCTCAACTTACCAAATGTTTCCTATCGGTATTTTGTTTGTTTTTCGTATGTGTTCTTGTTTGTGCTCTCAGTGAGGACCGGTGGACGACCCGACGAATGATGGCTCCCATGAACATTGAGAAGAGGTCCCAGGGATTGGAGAGTTGTACTGCAAGTGTTGCAGTTGAAGAAGGGACCTGGGAGGTAATAGATGATACAGGAGGTACGACATGTGATAATGTGAGTGACTGTTTCCGACAGGTTGACACCCCCCGCGTGACTGCTGAGCCTCAATGCAGCGTTATGTGGAACGTTGGTCGACCTGACGGTGGCAGAGCGAATGCCACCTGCGACGTACGAACAGCCCCGTTGGGACTAGGCGTGGACCTAGTAGAGTATGCTGTAAGTACTGTTTTACTCGCGGTCGCTATCACTCTGAATTATCAGACCCCTGTATTCCAGGTTCCTGTCTCCCTGAAGGACCATCGGACCGGCACCAGAAATGCCGTCTGTGGTCAGCCATCATCGGTGCCACGACATAGGAAAGTGTCGAGTCACCCCATATCGTGTCGAAACCAATCCGTACTAGAGAGATGTGAGATGATGCCCCTATTTGCCATCGCAGAGGAGGTGTGGAAGATTACGTCAGGCAGGTCATCGCCTGCCATTTTCAAGCTCCCTTTGTGCCAGGGTTTCTCAGTAGAAAAGTTCTGTGGACAAGACAGCCTCATCTCTCCAGTTCATAGTATAAGTAAGTCCATTTGGAGTTGTGTCGCCCTGCTAATTTGGTTTGTGTTTTTTATAGAACCCCAAACCAAATTCTTTTTGGTGGGGAGGTGTTACGAACCCGGATCCAACGTCCGAGCCTGGAGCAGTGACAAACACGCCATCTGTGGGTCAGCTCCCGAAACCCCCGCCAAACGAACGACGACACCTAGTGAGGACAGCGTGTACTGGCCTCGAGGACCAGTTTCCAGTCTGGTTCAGCGCTCAACACCGCCGCTCCTGACCTCTGGTGAGGTGGTGCTCCGGCGACAGCGCCATCTAGGGAGTGGATATGTCGGGCGTTTGTATCTGAGCCTGTGAGTGTGGTGTATTAGTGTCCCGGTTATTAATGACGTGTCTGCTTACAGAGCCAACCTGGGACCACTGTGTTGAAGGTGTAGTCAGTCTACCCGAGGCAGCCAGTCTCCATACTGTGAAGTTTGCTGCAGCTGTTGTGACGTCGTCCCCCCCCGGAAGAACACTGTGGTGTGTTAAGCCTGCCAGTGGAGTGGCAGTGGAAGGATTTACCCGGGACCGACGGTTGGAGACGATAATCCACTGGGGTATTGAGGACAGGAGGGTGATTGGTGATATCACACGAGACTCCTGTCTAGGGCGTACCCCTTTTATCGTTCGTGGAGTGGCCGTACCAGCCTTGGTGGCTCAGTACCTGCCAGCAGACCTGCTGGACGTGTGGTTGACGGCCTCCACGACGGTGCCCCCAGTGGACCTGTGTTGTGGCTGACCTGTGGCCAGGGTAGGCTCGGCGTTCTCAGAGGACACGTCTTAAGGCCACGAAGAAAGCACCAAGGAATCGGCACCGAAAGTGGTGTGGCACCAGAGTCTTCAGCAGACGTGTGAATACAGTGAATAATCCCCTTGCATAGCATTAATACCCCTCCCCCTTGTGTACGTTTTACTTTTATATATTTAAATGGTGATGGTTATATTATATTATATTAAGTTCTTACCTTTCTTTCCCTACTCCCTTTAAGTTACTTGCGTCACGGATCGCATCCCTTGATAGCCTCTACTGGCTTGGGGCCGGATATATATCTTCCTCTAACTACATCAGAGTAAGAACCCCGTTGCGTCCCGAGAGGGCCGTAACAAGGAGTACTTATACTGAAGTATAAGGTTACAGTCTGTTACGAACCCGGATCCAGCGTCCGAGCACGGAGTAGTAACGACCACGCCATCTGTGGGTCAGCTCCCGAAAACCCCCGCCAAACGACGACGACACCTGGTGAGGATGCCGTGTACTAGCTACGAGGGCCAGTTTCCAGTCTGGTTCAGCGCTCAACACAGCCGCTGCTGACCTCTGGTGAGGTGGTGCTCCGACGACAGCGCCATCTATGGACTGGATACGTCAGGTGTTTGCGCCCGAGCCCGAAAGTGAGGTGTTTTAGTGTCCCAGTTATTGATGACGTGTCTGCTTACAGAGCCGACCTGGGACTGCTGTGATGGAAGTGGAGTCAGTCTACCCGAGGCAGCCAGTCTCCATACCTTGAACCTTGCTGCAGCTGTTGTGACGTCGTCCCCCCCGGAAGAACACTGTGGTGTGTTAAGCCTGCCAGTGGAGTGGCAGTAAAAGGATTTACCCGGGACCGACTGTTGGAGACGATCATCCACTGGGGTACTGAAGACAGGAGAGTGATTTGTGGTGTCACACGAGGCTCCTGTCTAGGGCGTTCCCCTTTTATCGTTCGTGGAGTGGCCGTACCAGCCTTGTTGGCTCAGAACCTGCCAGCAGACCAGCTGGACGTGTGGTTGACGGCCTCCACGGCGGTGCCCCCAGTGGACCCGTGTTTTGGCTGACCTGTGGCCAGGGTAGGCTCAACTTCTTTGGAGAATTAATTGTGAGGCCACGAAGAGAGCACCAAGGATTCGGCACCGAGAGTTATGGCACCAGCGTCTTCAGCAGAAGACATCGATTGTGGATTTATCCCCTTGTAAAGTGTTAATACCCCTCCCCCTTGTGCACTCTTTTATTTTATATATTTAATCGGTGATGGTAATAATTATAATATTAAGTTCTTAGCTTTCTTTCCCTACTCCCTTTAAGTTACTTGCGTCACGGATCTCATCCCTTGATAGCCACTACTGGCTTGGGAACGGATATATAAATCTTCCTCTAACAACAACAGAGTAAGGACCCAGTTGCGTCCCGAGAGGGCCGTAACACAGTCGTAGGCTGGATTGCCTGGAGAGACATACATGTGTTGTAGGACTGATAGGGGGATTGATTGATCATTGTTGTATATCAAGGAACATTTATACAAATATTTATGTTATTGCAGCCATACGCTGGTTTTCCTTGTATGTGTTTATAGATATGTATTCTCTTGCTGATAGTGCAACATTGTGTGATAAGACTTGACCTACTTGTGGAGGTTGGTAGTATCAGGTGGTGAATCAGGAGATAGGATACCACTTGATAAGCAGATGATAGAGTTCTGATGGTGTTGGAGTGCAACCTGACTGAAATAGTATAGAGTGTAGGATTCATTATTATTATTATTATCATATGTGTGTATGTATTGTGTATGTGCTTTGTCCAGTAAATGTATTCAAATTTGCTGGTGTTTACCCTTGTCTTAGTGAGGCTTCCCAGGCAGTAGAAAAAAAGGAGAGAGATAGAAAGGAACCACTGCTGTGGACAGGGTAGAACAGAATAATCAGTAAAACAAAGGGGATTCAGGAGATCCCATCATATAAGGAGAGAGTTGGGAGTCACAGCGGCTCGAGTGGGTGTGTGCACATGACAATGAGGCTAAGTGTTGGAGCCGCATCCCCTAAATGTGTGATGTTGAGCCCCTCTCCAAGAGCCAGAAGCGCCCAGGGTGATCTCCTGGTAACGTATAAGCACTCTACCGAGTTGTGGGTTGGGTTGTCCATAAAGAAGGATCAACGACACAACACCCAACCCACAATATAATAGTACATGTATATGTATACGTGTGTGTGTGTATATATATATATATATATATGTCGTACCTAGTAGCCAGAACTCACTTCTCAGCCTACTATTCAAGGCCCGATTTGCCTAATAAGCCAAGTTTTCCTGAATTAATATATTTACTATAATTTTTTTCTTATGAAATGATAAAGCAACCCTTTTCTCTATGTATGAGGTCAATTTTTTTTTATTGGAGTTAAAATTAACGTAGATATATGACCGAACCTAACCAACCCTACCTAACCTAACCTAACCTATATTTATAGGTAAGGTTAGGTTAGGTAGCCAAAAAAAGCTAGGTTAGGTTAGGTTAGGTAGGTTAGGTAGACGAAAAAACATTAATTCATGAAAACTTGGCTTATTAGGCAAATTTGGCCTTGAATAGTAGGCTGAGAAGTGCGTTCTGGCTATTAGGTACGACATATATATATATATATATATATATATATATATATATATATATATATATATATATATATATATATATATATATATATATATTAGTATATTTTGGTAGCAGTCTTTCCTGTAGACATATATTATTAAATATGACCGAAAAAGTAAGATTAATAATTCTAACACGAATTTTCTCAATCTTTCGTACATTACGCTTCACTGTTGGAGGTAAATTGAAAATCAATTCTCCAAAATTCATTTTTATTTCTAGTCTGACGCGACACGGGCGCGTTTCGTAAAACTTATTACATTTTCAAAGACTTTAGTTCGCAAATACACAACTGAATAGAACTTACGTGTCTCCGATTTTATATCTACATTTGAGTGAGGTGGAAGGGGTGATATGGCATTAACACAAGACAGAACAAAATGTGGTATTAATAGGGTATTAATTTCATCAACACAAGACAGAACAAGGGTATTAATAGGGTATTAATTTCATCAACACAAGACAGAACACGAAACAATGGATATTGAATAGAAGTGTTTCACATCTCAGATTTGTTTATATCTACATTTGAGTGAGGTGTATGGGGTGAGGTGGTGTTTAATAGGGTATTAATTTCATCAACACAAGACAGAACACGAAACAATGGGTATTGAAATGGAAGTGATTGTAGAAAGCCTATTGGTCCATATTTCTTGATGCTTCTATATTGGAGTGGAGTCTTGAGGTGGGTAGAATATAGTTGTGCATTATTTGGCTGTTGATTGCTGGTGTTGACTTCTTGATGTGTAACGCCTCGCAAACGTCAAGCCGCCTGCTATCGCTGTATCTATCGATGATTTCTGTGTTGTTTACTAGGATTTCTCTGGCGATGGTTTGGTTGTGGGAAGAGATTATATGTTCCTTACTGGAGCCCTGTTGCTTATGCATCGTTAAACGCCTAGAAAGAGATGTTGTTGTCTTGCCTATATACTGGGTTTTTTGGAGTGTACAGTCCCCAAGAGGGCATTTGAAGGCATAGACGACGTTAGTCTCTTTTAAAGCGTTCTGTTTTGTGTCTGGAGAGTTTCTCATGAGTAGGTTGGCCGTTTTTCTGGTTTTATAGTAAATCGTCAGTTGTATCCTCTGATTTTTGTCTGTAGGGATAACGTTTCTATTAACAATATCTTTCAGGACCCTTTCCTCCGTTTTATGAGCTGTGGAAAAGAAGTTCCTGTAAAATAGTCTAATAGGGGGTATAGGTGTTGTGTTGGTTGTCTCTTCAGAGGTTGAATGGCGTTTCACTTTCCTTCTTATGATGTCTTCGATGAAACCATTGGAGAAGCCGTTGTTGACTAGGACCTGCCTTACCCTACAGAGTTCTTCGTCGACTTGCTTCCATTCTGAGCTGTGGCTGAGAGCACGGTCGACATATGCGTTAACAACACTCCTCTTGTACCTATCTGGGCATTAACGATGCATAAGCAACAGGGCTCCATTAAGGAACATATAATCTCTTCCCACAACCAAACCATCGCCAGAGAAATCCTAGTAAACAACACAGAAATCATCGATAGATACAGCGATAGCAGGCGGCTTGACGTTTGCGAGGCATTACACATCAAGAAGTCAACACTAGCAATCAACAGCCAATTAATGCACAACTATATTCTACCCACCTCAAGACTCCGCTCCAATATAGAAGCATCAAGAAATATGGACCAATAGGCTTTCTACAATCACTTCAATTCAATACCCATTGTTTCATGTTCTGGCTTGTGTTGATGAAATTAATACCTTATTAAATACCACCTCACTCAAATGTAGATATAAACAAAATCGGAGATGTGTAAGTTCTATTCAGTTGCGTATGTGTTAACTAAAGTCTTTGAAAATGTAATAAGTTTTACGAAACGCGCCCAAGTGTCGCGTCAGACTAGAAATAATGAATTTTGGAGAATTTATTTTTGAATTACCTCCAACAGTGAAAAGAAATGTACGAAAGATTGAGAAAATTTGTGTTAGAATTATTAATCTTACTTTTCGGTCATATTTAATAATATATGTCTACAGGAAAGACTGCTGCCAAAATATACTAATATATATATATATATATATATATATATATATATCATTCTCTCAATTCAGGTGGTTGTCTAGGGTCTAGGCGCCTGCCCCGGGGCAATGACGATGGACAACCTGCTGCAGGAGCGAGGAACAATACCTCCCTCAACTTCATTTCAGCAGATAATCTGCTTGAAGCAATCAAAGCGACGTCCACCAGGACCTTGCCCCACATCCCCAAGGCTGCCCGTCATCAAGCAGCAGCCAAACTCACCAGTCTGCTGACAAAGGTCAACAATGCTCCTAGAACCATTGGAGCATGGCACAATCTCCTTCTATTTGGGAATGCATGCCTAGCATTACCGCCCAGGAGAGACAAGTCATTAGCAACCTCTGTAATCAGAGCTCTTAATGAATTCCCCAGAGCAGACAACCTGGTCCGCCTCCCCCCTCGTGCCAAGAACACCAGCCACAGGACGACCAACAATAACTCATCTGAGAACCACAAAATGAGAGCACAGATCACCAGGAAAATAGAAGAGGGCAATACCACAGGTGCCATCAGAATCATGACCAGCGATGACACTATTGCCCCCAGGAACGCCACGACAGCAGAGGCTCTTCAAGACAAACACCCACCCAGAGCCCCCGACAGCAGCAGGGATCCCCAGGAAAACAATGCTGGCATAGAACCCTTGACTGTTCGAGAATCTGAGGTGTACAAAGCAGCCATGTCTTTCCCAACAGGTTCAGCAGGGGGCTTTACAGGCCTAAGACCCCAGCACATCAAACAAATGCTGAACCCGGTGCTTGGAGATGCTGCAAAGGATCTTCTAGTGGAACTTACCAGATTCTCCAACATGTGTTTGGCTGGCGGCATCCCTGAGGACATCAGGCCTGTCTTTTATGGAGCAGCACTCTGTGCTCTAAAGAAGAAGGATAGGGGTATCAGGCCCATTGCCGTTGGCAACACCCTCCGACGCCTTGTAGCTAAGGCTGCAGTGAGATCTATCAGCCAGGAAGCAGCCACCTTGCTGAAACCTCATCAGCTCGGGTTTGGGATTCCCCTAGGTTGTGAAGCTGCAGCACATGCAGCGCGGGCTTACATTGTTGATCTCCCGGACCAGAAGGCACTAGTAAAGCTTGACTTCAAAAATGCCTTCAATCAAGTCAGACGAGACGCTGTCCTCAGGGCTGTACACAACCATTTCCGTCCCCTTTACCCATTCATCCGATCGTGCTACAGTGGGGACTCTAAGCTTCTTTTTGGGGAGCATGAAATAAACTCCTGTGAAGGTGTCCAACAAGGTGACCCCTTAGCCCCCCTCCTTTTCTGCCTAGCTATCAAAGAGGTCACTGATAGTCTGACAAGCGAGCTAAACATCTGGTACCTGGATGATGGCACTCTAGCTGGAACTCCGGAAACCATTTTGGGGGATATAAGGAAAATCCAGGAGCAGGGAGCAGCCTTAGGCCTCATTCTCAATGCATCCAAATGTGAAATAATCTCCCGCAACCCAGACATCACTGGGCAAATACAAAATGCTCTTCCAGACATTCTCGTTGTCGAACCACCGGACTGCACTCTCCTGGGTGCCCCCATTGGCCCACGAGCAATCGAGGAGGTCCTGGCTGCAAAAATCACTGACCTAAAGAGAATGCAGGACAGGATTGACAAGATTGATGCCCATGATGCTCTCTTTCTCCTTACAAGATGCCTGTCTCTCCCTAAGTTGACCTACTTTCTGAGATGTTCTCCATCCTACAGCAGCCCTAAGTTAAATGTGTATGACACCCTTCTGAGGTCCATGCTGGTGAAAGTCCTGAACCTGCCATTGGACGACTCTCAGTGGGAGCAAGCAACCCTTCCTGTAAGACTCGGCGGCCTTGGTGTCCGCACAGCCTCCCAAATTGCTCTACCAGCCTTCCTTTCCTCCTCTCATGCATCGCACGACCTCGTCAGAGATATTTTACCTGCAACCCTGAGAGATTCAGCAGGAATACACGATCCTGCTTTCACTGAATGTTCAAATCAGTGGAATGTTCTTGCAGCCCCAGCAACCATTATAGAGCCAACAAAACAACACAAACAGTCCGGCTGGGACCACCCTCTAGTGGAAAAAGTAGCTGATGCCATGCTAAGCGTCGCAACATCAGACAAGGAGAAAGCCCGCCCCAGAGCAGTGCGTGCCCCCCATGCAGGAGACTTCCTCCTGGCAGTACCCATGTCTGCAATGGGCGCGCACCTAGATCCAGAATCCCTTCGTGTAGCAGTGGCCCTCCGCCTTGGTGCCCCAATTCACACTGAATACAAGTGTATTTGCAACAGGGTGGAAGCAGACCAATACGGACTGCATGGGTTGCATTGCGGAAGCACAAAGGGCTGGCATGCAAGACACAACGAGGTCAATGACATCATCAAGAGAAGCCTCGTCTCAGCTGGGTGCCCAGCGGAGAGAGAACCTCGCATCCTAGGGGTCCAAAACCCGGATTTCCCAGCACTTCGCCCTGATGGCATCACCATATACTCATGGAAGGAGGGTAGACAGTTGGTGTGGGACTACACATGTGTATCCACCCTGGCTGACACCTATGTACACTTCGGAGCTGATCAAGCAGGTGGGGCGGCCAACCACAGGGAAACAGCAAAATCACTCAAGTACAGGCGACTGGAAGGTCAATACCTCTTTGTTCCTATAGCGTCTGAGACGCATGGCCCCTGGGGCAAGAGTGCCTTGGGATTTCTCAAGGAATTGGGGTCCAAGCTCATTGACGTCACCGGAGACCCAAGGGCTTCCAGTTTTTTATTTCAGCGTCTCGGTGTGGCGATCCAGAGGGGAAATGCTTGCTGCGTCCTCGGTTCCTGTCCAGAAGCGGAGGAGCTTCAAGAGATCCATAACCTTTAGGCATTTGTCTTGTATGTTTTGTAACCTTTAAATACACAATAAAGGTATATATATATATATATATATATATATATATATATATATATATATATATATATATATATATATATATATATATATATATATATATATATATATATATATATATATATATAATCTTTGGACAACACCCACCAGTGGGACTCGAACCCAGAAAGCACAACTACCTTCCAGTAGCTGGCATAACTAGTATGCTTTAACCCACTACGCCATCAGACCTTACAAAAGAAGTAGATAGTTCGAGATATATATCTCAAACATCTCCACCTCCCGAAGGCACCAGATGAGTGAGGGGTCAGTCTGCATTTTTCGTCAAGCCACTGTCAATGTGAGAGAACTCGTGTCCAGCTTATAAGCCTATAAGGCTTATAAGCTGGACACGAGTTCTCTCACATTGACAGTGGCTTGACAGTGGCATTGACATTGACAGTGTCCAGCTTATAAGCCTATAAGGCTTATAAGCTGGACACGAGTTCTCTCACATTGACAGTGGCTTGACGAAAAATGCAGACTGACCCCTCACTCATCTGGTGCCTTCGGGAGGTGGAGATGTTTGAGATATATATCTCGAACTATCTACTTCTTTTGTAAGGTCTGATGACGTAGTGGGTTAAAGCATACTAGTTATGCCAGCTACTGGAAGGTAGTTGTGCTTTCTGGGTTCGAGTCCCACTGGTGGGTGTTGTCCAAAGATTATTGATCTTCACTTGTGGTTTATGCAAGTATAGGCTTATATATATATATATATATATATATATATATATATATATATATATATATATATATATATATATATATATATATATATATGTCGTACCTAGTAGCCAGAACTCACTTCTCAGCCTACTATGCAAGGCCCGATTTGCCTAATAAGCCAAGTTTTCATGAATTAATGTTTTTTCGTCTACCTAACCTACCTAACCTAACCTAACCTAGGTTTTTTTGGCTACCTAACCTAACCTTACCTATATATATAGGTTAGGTTAGGTTAGGTAGGGTTGGTTAGGTTCGGTCATATATCTACGTTAATTTTAACTCCAATAAAAAAAAATTGACCTCAAACATAGTGAAAAGGGTAGCTTTATCATTTCATAAGAAAAAAATTATAGTAAATCTATTAATTCAGGAAAACTTGGCTTATTAGGCAAATCGGGCCTTGAATAGTAGGCTGAGAAGTGAGTTCTGGCTACTAGGTACGACATATATATATATATATATATATATATATATATATATATATATATTAGTATATTTTGGTAGCAGTCTTTCCTGTAGACATATATTATTAAATATGACCGAAAAAGTAAGATTAATAATTCTAACACGAATTTTCTCAATCTTTCGTACATTACGCTTCACTGTTGGAGGTAAATCAAAAATCACTTCTCCAAAATTCATTTTTATTTCTAGTCTGACGCGACATGGGCGCGTTTCGTAAAACTTATTACATTTTCAAAGACTTCACAAATACACAACTGATTAGAACTTACGTCTCTCTGATATTATATCTACATTTGAGTGAGGTGGGAAGGGTGATGTGGCATTAACACAAGACAGAACAGGAGGGGATATTAATAGGGTATTAAAAGTATCAACACAAGACAGAACAGAAACAATGGGTATTGAATAGAAGTGTTTGTAGAAAGCCTATTGGTCCATATTTCTTGATGCTTCTATATTGGAGCGGAGTCTTGAGGTGGGTAGAATATAGTTGTGCAATAATTGGCTGTTGAATGCTGGTGTTGACTTCTTGATGTGTAGTGCCTCGCAAACGTCAAGCCGCCTGCTATCGCTGTATCTATCGATGATTTCTGTGTTGTTTACTAGGATTTCTCTGGCGATGGTTTGGTTATGGGAAGAGATTATATGTTCCTTAATGGAGCCCTGTTGCTTATGCATCGTTAAACGCCTAGAAAGAGATGTTGTTGTCTTGCCTATATACTGGGTTTTTTGGAGCTTACAGTCCCCAAGTGGGCATTTGAAGGCATAGACGACGTTAGTCTCTTTTAAAGCGTTCTGTTTTGTGTCTGGAGAGTTTCTCATGAGTAGGCTGGCCGTTTTTCTGGTTTTATAGTAAATCGTCAGTTGTATCCTCTGATTTTTGTCTGTAGGGATAACGTTTCTATTAACAATATCTTTCAGGACCCTTTCCTCCGTTTTATGAGCTGTGGAAAAGAAGTTCCTGTAAAATAGTCTAATAGGGGGTATAGGTGTTGTGTTAGTTGTCTCTTCAGAGGTTGCATGGCTTTTCACTTTCCTTCTTATGATGTCTTCGATGAAACCATTGGAGAAGCCGTTATTGACTAGGACCTGCCTTACCCTACAGAGTTCTTCGTCGACTTGCTTCCATTCTGAGCTGTGGCTGAGAGCACGGTCGACGTATGCGTTAACAACACTCCTCTTGTACCTGTCGGGGCAGTCGCTGTTGGCATTTAGGCACATTCCTATGTTTGTTTCCTTAGTGTAGACTGCAGTGTGGAAACCTCCGCCCTTTACCATGACTGTTACATCTAGAAAAGGCAGCTTCCCATCCTTTTCCGTCTCGTAAGTGAAACGCAGCACGGAACTCTGCTCAAATGCCTCCTTCAGCTCCTGCAGATGTCTGACATCAGGTACCTGTGTAAAAATGTCGTCAACATACCTGCAGTATATGGCCGGTTTCAAGTTCATGTCGACTAAGACTTTTTGCTCGATGGTACCCATGTAGAAGTTTGCAAACAGGACACCTAGGCGAGAACCCATGGCGACCCCATCTACTTGCTTATACATGTGCCCATCCGGGCTCAAGAAGGGTGCCTCTTTAGTACAAGCTTGGAGTAGTTTCCTCAGAATACTTTCTGGCATGTCAAGAGGAGTACAGGCTGGATCACGATACACTCTGTCGGCTATCATTCCGATTGTCTCGTCCACAGGTACGTTGGTAAACAGCGATTCTACGTCCAACGAGGCTCTTATCCCTGTGGCCCGTGTGCCCCGCAGTAAGTCCACAAATTCCTTTGGAGACTTCAGGCTGAAGGCGCAAGGAACATAAGGAGTCAGCAGGCCGTTGAGTCGCTTCGCCAGTCTGTACGTGGGTGTGGGTATCTGGCTAATGATTGGCCGAAGTGGGTTTCCAGGCTTGTGCGTCTTGACATTTCCATACGCATATCCAGGTTTATATTCCCCAATGATCTTTGGCAGGTGGAGTCCGGATTTCTTGGCGTTCACAGTTTCGATCAGTTTGTTGACCTTTGCTTTTAATTCGGCTGTAGTGTCCTTCGTTACCCTTTGGAACTTAGTTTGGTCAGAGAGTATGATGAGAGTATGACTACAGAAGCACCATACTGTCCCCCGAGCTTAAAGCGGCAGCTAAAAGCCTTCGTGAGAACAAGGAGATAGTTGTCAGGAGAGGTGACAAGTCGCCAATATATGTCATTCTTAAAAAAGACGAATATCTGGCGAAAATGAACAAAAAAGCTTATAAGCCTTATAGGCTTATAAGCTGGACACTGTCAATGTCAATGCCACTGTCAAGCCACTGTCAATGTGAGAGAACTCGTGTCCAGCTTATAAGCCTTATAGGCTTATAAGCTGGACACGAGTTCTCTCACATTGACAGTGGCTTGACGAAAAATGCAGACTGACCCCTCACTCATCTGGTGCCTTCGGGAGGTGGAGATGTTTGAGATATATATCTCGAACTATCTACTTCTTTTGTAAGGTCTGATGGCGTAGTGGGTTAAAGCATACTAGTTATGCCAGCTACTGGAAGGTAGTTGTGCTTTCTGGGTTCGAGTCCCACTGGTGGGTGTTGTCCAAAGATTATATATATATATATATATATATATATATATATATATATATATATATATATATATATATATATATATATATATATATATATATATATATATATATATATATATATATATATATATATATATATATATATATATATATATATACCTTTATTGTGTATTTAAAGGTTACAAAACATACAAGACAAATGCCTAAAGGTTATGGATCTCTTGAAGCTCCTCCGCTTCTGGACAGGAACCGAGGACGCAGCAAGCATTTCCCCTCTGGATCGCCACACCGAGACGCTGAAATAAAAAACTGGAAGCCCTTGGGTCTCCGGTGACGTCAATGAGCTTGGACCCCAATTCCTTGAGAAATCCCAAGGCACTCTTGCCCCAGGGGCCATGCGTCTCAGACGCTATAGGAACAAAGAGGTATTGACCTTCCAGTCGCCTGTACTTGAGTGATTTTGCTGTTTCCCTGTGGTTGGCCGCCCCACCTGCTTGATCAGCTCCGAAGTGTACATAGGTGTCAGCCAGGGTGGATACACATGTGTAGTCCCACACCAACTGTCTACCCTCCTTCCATGAGTATATGGTGATGCCATCAGGGCGAAGTGCTGGGAAATCCGGGTTTTGGACCCCTAGGATGCGAGGTTCTCTCTCCGCTGGGCACCCAGCTGAGACGAGGCTTCTCTTGATGATGTCATTGACCTCGTTGTGTCTTGCATGCCAGCCCTTTGTGCTTCCGCAATGCAACCCATGCAGTCCGTATTGGTCTGCTTCCACCCTGTTGCAAATACACTTGTATTCAGTGTGAATTGGGGCACCAAGGCGGAGGGCCACTGCTACACGAAGGGATTCTGGATCTAGGTGCGCGCCCATTGCAGACATGGGTACTGCCAGGAGGAAGTCTCCTGCATGGGGGGCACGCACTGCTCTGGGGCGGGCTTTCTCCTTGTCTGATGTTGCGACGCTTAGCATGGCATCAGCTACTTTTTCCACTAGAGGGTGGTCCCAGCCGGACTGTTTGTGTTGTTTTGTTGGCTCTATAATGGTTGCTGGGGCTGCAAGAACATTCCACTGATTTGAACATTCAGTGAAAGCAGGATCGTGTATTCCTGCTGAATCTCTCAGGGTTGCAGGTAAAATATCTCTGACGAGGTCGTGCGATGCATGAGAGGAGGAAAGGAAGGCTGGTAGAGCAATTTGGGAGGCTGTGCGGACACCAAGGCCGCCGAGTCTTACAGGAAGGGTTGCTTGCTCCCACTGAGAGTCGTCCAATGGCAGGTTCAGGACTTTCACCAGCATGGACCTCAGAAGGGTGTCATACACATTTAACTTAGGGCTGCTGTAGGATGGAGAACATCTCAGAAAGTAGGTCAACTTAGGGAGAGACAGGCATCTTGTAAGGAGAAAGAGAGCATCATGGGCATCAATCTTGTCAATCCTGTCCTGCATTCTCTTTAGGTCAGTGATTTTTGCAGCCAGGACCTCCTCGATTGCTCGTGGGCCAATGGGGGCACCCAGGAGAGTGCAGTCCGGTGGTTCGACAACGAGAATGTCTGGAAGAGCATTTTGTATTTGCCCAGTGATGTCTGGGTTGCGGGAGATTATTTCACATTTGGATGCATTGAGAATGAGGCCTAAGGCTGCTCCCTGCTCCTGGATTTTCCTTATATCCCCCAAAATGGTTTCCGGAGTTCCAGCTAGAGTGCCATCATCCAGGTACCAGATGTTTAGCTCGCTTGTCAGACTATCAGTGACCTCTTTGATAGCTAGGCAGAAAAGGAGGGGGGCTAAGGGGTCACCTTGTTGGACACCTTCACAGGAGTTTATTTCATGCTCCCCAAAAAGAAGCTTAGAGTCCCCACTGTAGCACGATCGGATGAATGGGTAAAGGGGACGGAAATGGTTGTGTACAGCCCTGAGGACAGCGTCTCGTCTGACTTGATTGAAGGCATTTTTGAAGTCAAGCTTTACTAGTGCCTTCTGGTCCGGGAGATCAACAATGTAAGCCCGCGCTGCATGTGCTGCAGCTTCACAACCTAGGGGAATCCCAAACCCGAGCTGATGAGGTTTCAGCAAGGTGGCTGCTTCCTGGCTGATAGATCTCACTGCAGCCTTAGCTACAAGGCGTCGGAGGGTGTTGCCAACGGCAATGGGCCTGATACCCCTATCCTTCTTCTTTAGAGCACAGAGTGCTGCTCCATAAAAGACAGGCCTGATGTCCTCAGGGATGCCGCCAGCCAAACACATGTTGGAGAATCTGGTAAGTTCCACTAGAAGATCCTTTGCAGCATCTCCAAGCACCGGGTTCAGCATTTGTTTGATGTGCTGGGGTCTTAGGCCTGTAAAGCCCCCTGCTGAACCTGTTGGGAAAGACATGGCTGCTTTGTACACCTCAGATTCTCGAACAGTCAAGGGTTCTATGCCAGCATTGTTTTCCTGGGGATCCCTGCTGCTGTCGGGGGCTCTGGGTGGGTGTTTGTCTTGAAGAGCCTCTGCTGTCGTGGCGTTCCTGGGGGCAATAGTGTCATCGCTGGTCATGATTCTGATGGCACCTGTGGTATTGCCCTCTTCTATTTTCCTGGTGATCTGTGCTCTCATTTTGTGGTTCTCAGATGAGTTATTGTTGGTCGTCCTGTGGCTGGTGTTCTTGGCACGAGGGGGGAGGCGGACCAGGTTGTCTGCTCTGGGGAATTCATTAAGAGCTCTGATTACAGAGGTTGCTAATGACTTGTCTCTCCTGGGCGGTAATGCTAGGCATGCATTCCCAAATAGAAGGAGATTGTGCCATGCTCCAATGGTTCTAGGAGCATTGTTGACCTTTGTCAGCAGACTGGTGAGTTTGGCTGCTGCTTGATGACGGGCAGCCTTGGGGATGTGGGGCAAGGTCCTGGTGGACGTCGCTTTGATTGCTTCAAGCAGATTATCTGCTGAAATGAAGTTGAGGGAGGTATTGTTCCTCGCTCCTGCAGCAGGTTGTCCATCGTCATTGCCCCGGGGCAGGCGCCTAGACCCTAGACAACCACCTGAATTGAGAGAATGATATATATATATATATATATATATATATATATATATATATATATATATATATATATATATATATATATATATATATATATATATATATTAGTATATTTTGGCAGCAGTCTTTCCTGTAGACATATATTATTAAATATGACCGAAAAGTAAGATTAATAATTCTAACACAAATTTTCTCAATCTTTCGTACATTTCTTTTCACTGTTGGAGGTAATTCAAAAATAAATTCTCCAAAATTCATTATTTCTAGTCTGACGCGACACTTGGGCGCGTTTCGTAAAACTTATTACATTTTCAAAGACTTTAGTTAACACATACGCAACTGAATAGAACTTACACATCTCCGATTTTGTTTATATCTACATTTGAGTGAGGTGGTATTTAATAAGGTATTAATTTCATCAACACAAGCCAGAACATGAAACAATGGGTATTGAATTGAAGTGATTGTAGAAAGCCTATTGGTCCATATTTCTTGATGCTTCTATATTGGAGCGGAGTCTTGAGGTGGGTAGAATATAGTTGTGCATTAATTGGCTGTTGATTGCTAGTGTTGACTTCTTGATGTGTAATGCCTCGCAAACGTCAAGCCGCCTGCTATCGCTGTATCTATCGATGATTTCTGTGTTGTTTACTAGGATTTCTCTGGCGATGGTTTGGTTGTGGGAAGAGATTATATGTTCCTTAATGGAGCCCTGTTGCTTATGCATCGTTAATGCCCAGATAGGTACAAGAGGAGTGTTGTTAACGCATATGTCGACCGTGCTCTCAGCCACAGCTCAGAATGGAAGCAAGTCGACGAAGAACTCTGTAGGGTAAGGCAGGTCCTAGTCAACAACGGCTTCTCCAATGGTTTCATCGAAGACATCATAAGAAGGAAAGTGAAACGCCATTCAACCTCTGAAGAGACAACCAACACAACACCTATACCCCCTATTAGACTATTTTACAGGAACTTCTTTTCCACAGCTCATAAAACGGAGGAAAGGGTCCTGAAAGATATTGTTAATAGAAACGTTATCCCTACAGACAAAAATCAGAGGATACAACTGACGATTTACTATAAAACCAGAAAAACGGCCAACCTGGACCCTGCCAGTCACACACCACCCTGGACCCTGCCTGTCACACACCACCCTGGACCCTGCTACACACACCACCTTGGACCCTGCCACACACACCACCCTGGACCCTGTCAGTCACACACCACCCTGGACCCTGCTACACACACCACCTTGGACCCTGCCACACACACCACCCTGTACCCTGCTACACAACTGACCCTGGACCCTGCCACACACACCACCCTGGACCCAGCCTCACACACACCACCCTGGACCCCTCCACACACAACACCCTGGACCCCTCCACACACAACTGACCCTGGACCCTGCCTCACACACAACACCCTGGACCCTGTCAAACACACTACCCTGGACCCTGCCACACACACCACTCTGGATCCTGCCCTGCACCTTGCCACACACATCACCCTGGACCCTGTCACACACGCCACCCTTGACCCTGCCGCACACACCACCCTAGACCCTGCCACACACACCACCCTTGGACACTGCCAAACACACAACCCTGGGCTCCACCATACTCACCACCCTGGACCCTGCCACACTCACCACCCTGGACTCTGCCACACACACCACCCTGGCCCCTGTCACACACACCACCCTGGACCCTGTCAAACACACCACCCTGGACCCCGCCACACACAACACCCTGGACCCTGTCAAACACACCACCCTGGACCCTGCCACACTCACCACCCTGGACTCTGCCACACACACACCACCCTGGCCCCTGTCACACACACCACCCTAGACCCTGCCACACACACCACCCTGGACCCTGCCACACACACCACCCTGGCCACTGCCACACACTCCACCCTGGACCCTGCCACACCCTGCCGCACACACCTGGACCCTGCCACACACACCATCCTGGACCCTAGTACACACCACCTTGGACCCCGCCACACACAAACCACCCTGGACCCCGCCACACACCACCTTGGACCCTGCCACACACACACACCACCGTGGACCCTGCCACACACACCACCCTGGACCCCGCCACACACTCCACCCTGGACCCTGTCACACGCAATTCTCTGGACCCTGATACACACACACACATCCCCCTGGACCCTGCCACACACACCACCCATTACCCCGCCACACACACACCTCCCTTGACCCTGCCACACACACCACCCTGGACCCTGCTACACACCACACCCTGGACCCTGCCACACACACCACCCTGGATCCTGCCACACACACCACCCTGGACCCTGCCACACACACCACCCTTGACCCTGCCACACTCACAACCCTGGACGATGCCACACACACCACCCTGGACCCTGCCACACACACCACCCTGGACCCTGCCACACTCACCACCCTGGACGATGCGACACACACCACCCTGGACGCTGCCACACACACCACCCTGGACGATTCCACACTTACACCACCCTAGACCCTGCCACACACACCACCCTGGACCCTGCCAGTCACACACCATCCTGGACCCTGCCACACACCACACTGGACCCTGCCACACACACTACCCTTAACCGTGCCACACACAACCCTGGACCCTGCCACACACACCACCCTGGACCCTGCCAGTCACACACCACCCTTGACCATGCCACACTCACCACCCTGGACGATGCGACACACACCACCCTGGACCCTGCCTCACACACCACCCTGGACGATTCCACACTTACACCACCCTAGACCCTGCCACACACACCACCCTGGACCCTGCCAGTCACACACCATCCTGGACCCTGCCACACACCACACTGGACCCTGCCACACACACTACCCTTAACCGTGCCACACACAACCCTGGACCCTGCCACACACACCACCCTGGCCCCTGTCACACACTCCACCCTGGGCCCTGCCACACACACCACCCTGCACACCGACACATTCACCACCCTGGACCCCGCCACACTCACCACTTTATGGGGAGCCGGTCGGCCGAGCGGACAGCACGCTGGACTTGTGATCCTGTGGTCCCGGGTTTGATCCCACGCGCCGGCGAGAATCATTGGACAGTTTCTTTCATCTTATGCCCCTGTTACCTAGCAGTAAAATAGGTACCTGGGTGTTAGTCAGCTGTCACGGGCTGCTTCCTGGGGGTGGAGGCCTGGTCGAGGACCGGGCCGCGGGACACTAAAGCCCCGAAATCATCTCAATATAACCTCAAGATAACCCTGGACCCTGCCTCATACACCGCGCTAGACCCTGCCACATACACATGGACCCTGCCACACACCACCCTGGACCCCGACACACACACACCACCCTGGACCCTGCCACACTCACCACCCTGGACCCCGACACACACACCACCCTGGACCCTGCTAGTCACACATCACCCTGGACTCTGCCACTCACCACCCTGGACCCCACCACACACACCACCCTGGACCCCGCCACACACACCACCCTGGACCCCTCCACACACAACTGACCCTGGACCCTGCCACACACACAACACCCTGGACCCTGTCAAACACACTACCCTGGACCCTGCCACACACACCACTCTGGATCCTGCCACACACACCACCCTGCACCTTGCCACACACATCACCCTGGACCCTGTCACACACTCCACCCTTGACCCTGCCGCACACACCACCCTAGACCCTGCCACACACACCACCCTTGGACACTGCCAAACACACCACCCTGGGCTCCACCATACTCACCACCCTGGACCCTGCCACACTCACCACCCTGGACTCTGCCACATACACACCACCCTGGCCCCTGTCACACACACCACCCTGGACCCTGTCAAACACACCACCCTGGACCCCGCCACACACAACACCCTGGACCCTGTCAAACACACCACCCTGGACCCTGCCACTCTCACCACCCTGGACTCTGCCACACACACCACCCTGGCCCCTGTCACACACACCACCCTAGACCCTGCCACACACACCACCCTGGACCCTGCCACACACACCACCCTGGCCACTGCCACACACTCCACCCTGGACCCTGCCACACCCTGCCGCACACACCTGGACCCTGCCACACACACCATCCTGGACCCTAGTACACACCACCTTGGATCCCGCCACACACACCACCCTGGACCCCGCCACACACACCACCTTGGACCCTGCCACACACACACACCACCGTGGACCCTGCCACACACACCACCCTGGACCCCGCCACACACTCCACCCTGGACCCTGTCACACGCAATTCTCTGGACCCTGATACACACACACACATCCCCCTGGACCCTGCCACACACACCACCCATTACCCCGCCACACACACACCTCCCTTGACCCTGCCACACACACCACCCTGGACCCTGCTACACACCACACCCTGGACCCTGCCACACACACCACCCTGGACCCTGCCACACACACCACCCTGGACCCTGCCACACACACCACCCTTGACCCTGCCACACTCACAACCCTGGACGATGCCACACACACCACCCTGGACCCTGCCACACACACCACCCTGGACCCTGCCACACTCACCACCCTGGACGATGCGACACACACCACCCTGGACCCTGCCACACACACCACCCTGGACGATTCCACACTTACACCACCCTAGACCCTGCCACACACACCACCCTGGACCCTGCCAGTCACACACCATCCTGGACCCTGCCACACACCACACTGGACCCTGCCACACACACTACCCTTAACCGTGCCACACACAACCCTGGACCCTGCCACACACATCACCCTGGACCTTGACACACACATCACCCTGGACCCTGTCACACACACCACCCTTGACCCTGCCACACACACCACCCTGGACCCTGCCACACACACCACCTTAGACCCTGCCAACCACACCACCCCTGGACCCCACCACACTCACCACCCTGGACCTTGCCACATTCACCACCCTGAACTCTGCCACACACACCACCCTGGCCCCTGTCACACACTCCACCCTGGACCCTGCCTCACACACCACCCTGGACACCGACACATTCACCACCCTGGACCCCGCCACACTCACCACTTTATGGGGAGCCGGTCGGCCGAGCGGACAGCACGCTGGACTTGTGATCCTTTGGTCCCGGGTTTGATCCCACGCGCCGGCGAGAATCATTGGACAGTTTCTTTCATCTTATGCCCCTGTTACCTAGCAGTAAAATAGGTACCTGGGTGTTAGTCAGCTGTCACGTGCTGCTTCCTGGGGGTGGAGGCCTGGTCGAGGACCGGGCCGCGGGACACTAAAGCCTCGAAATCATCTCAAGATAACCCTGGACCCTGCCTCATACACCGCGCTAGACCCTGCCACATACACCTGGACCCTGCCACACACCACCCTAGACCCCGACACACACACACCACCCTGGACCCTGCCACACTCACCACCCTGGACCCCGACACACACACCACCCTGGACCCTGCTAGTCACACATCACCCTGGACTCTGCCACTCACCACCCTGGACCCCACCACACACACCACCCTGGACCCCACCACACACACCACCCTGGACCCCACCACACACACCACCCTGGACCCCGACACACACACCACCCTGGACCCTGCTAGTCACACATCACCCTGGACTCTGCCACACACCACCCTGGACCCCACCACACACACCACCCTGGATCCGCTACTCACACCACTCTGGACCCTGCTTCACGCTCTCGCACAAGACCGCGCATAAATGACTTATTGCTTATAGGAAATATTTTGCTGATGAATTAGTACATATGTGGTATATTCCCAGTTATATTATTTTCAAGGCCCAAACTCTTCCTCACGTACCAATTTACGTCTCACAGTACCCGTCCATCGCCGTAGACAGCAGAATAGTCGTGATTGGTTCAATTATAATGAAAATTGTAGTTTTCATGTCCCACATGTGTAGTGGAATTGACCTACTATTGCCCATGCTCTTATAATATTACAGATCAGCTACATCCTATTGAAGGCTCGTAGTTTTGTTTTGTGAAATATTAGTTCTTCTTAGTAAATTATAATAAGCACTATAATTTATTACATAAAATAAAAGTGCTTCGCCAATCAATATTATATATACTAGTTTGTGCTTTAAAAATCTTTAAAGAATAGGTGTAGGAACGTCAACAGAAAACGATGTTCCGTTGGAATATCTCTGGGGTAAACTATTGCAAACAGGATGGTATAGTGTCTACTACCTACTTTAGGATGGTATAGTGTCTACTACCTACTTTAGGATGGTATAGTGTCTATTACCTACTTTAGGATGGTATAGTGTGTACTCTCTACTTTAGGATGGGTATAGGGCCCACTTCCACCTGTTAGGTGGGTAAGGGGTGCATACCACTTGTAGGATGGGTCTGGGCCCAACAACTACCCATAGGATGGGTATGGGGTTCACTACCACCTACTAGATGGGTTAATCGTCCTCTAGCTCCCACAGGATGAGTATAGCGTCCACTACTGCATGCAGAATGAGTATGGGGTCCACTACTGCCCAATGGATGGGTATTATTATAGTACTGTTTGTTGGTGGTGTTGTCGTCGTTGATCCTTCTCTACGGACAACCCAACCCACAACTCGGTAGAGTGCTTATACCTCACTAGGAGATCACCCTTGGCGATTCTGGCTCTTGGAGAGGGGCTCAACGTCACATGTTTAGGGGATGCAGCTCCAACACTTAGCCTCGTTGTCACATGTACACACCCACTCGAGCCGCTGTGACTCCCCACTCTCTCCTTATGAGATATGATTTCCTGAATCCCCTATGACTTACTAGTATTACCTTCTACCCTGTCCACAGCAGTGGTTCTTGGTTCTTTCTCTCTCTCTCTCTTCTTCTGTACTATTTCATGGGAAGCCTCACTAAGACAAGGGCAAACACCAGTAAATTGGAATACATTTTCTGGACAAAGCACATACACAGTACATACACACATATAATAATAATGAATCCTATACTCTATATTATTACAATCAGGTTGCACTCCAACACCATCAGAACTCTATCATCAGCTTATCAAGTGGTATCCTATCTCCTGGTTCACCACCTGATATTATCACCCTCCTCAAGTAGATCAAGTCTACATACACTGTTGCACTATCAACAAGAGGAATATATATATATATATATATATATATATATATATATATATATATATATATATATATATATATATATATATATATATATATATCTATAAATGTGTACAGTGAAAATCAGCATGTGAATGCAATAACATATATCAGCATAAATGTTCCTTGCTACACCGCAATGATCAATCGATCACTCTATCAGTCCTAGAACGCATACATCTGTCGGTAATCCAGCCTACGCCTGCAACTCTAAACTTCAGTATAAAACACTCCTTGACATAAGAATGCAAACAGTCACTCACCTCTCGCTGCATCATGCACGCTAATGACAACCAAATACTATCAACTCCCTACAAGTAATCCACCAGAACTTCCCTTCCACCTCTGGAAGTTCACTACCCTGATATCTTCAGGTTCTTCCGGGCTTCACTACCAGGATCCTCTGCAGCTCCTCCAGGCTGCTATCATGAAGTTTCCTTGAGCAACTACGGTGCTTCACCCTTCTGCTAGGGTCCTCCACAGCTCTCTTGGCTGCTACACCATGCAGTTCCCTCGAGCAACTATGGTGCTTCACCACCTCTACAGAAGCACGTGGCACTCCTCTTAACTGCTTCTCACAGCTCGAGGTGCTCTGTTCCACTACCTTGGAGTCTCATCAACTACTCCCTCTGTGCTGGCTTCGAAGTTCTCAGCAACTTCTTTCCCAAAGACAAACCTGCAACCCATCGACACTCCAATAAAAATGTTTCCCCTTTAACACATAAAGAAAAATAATCACACAATATGTTTGCCTCAAACCTCTATCTGTCCTCTACATACAGTGAGAGTGGACTCCCCCGTTTTGGGCGGGTCCATACTCCACCTCGCCTGGCGGCGGTCCTCACTCACGCTGGGAGGGTCTTCCACCGGCAGGAGCCGGGCTCCCTCAGTTGCCTGCCAGCGCTCAGAGGGGATGGATGTCGCTCCGTGTTCCTCCCTCTCCACTCTCTTATTTCAGGCCTTCTGCCTTATGAAAACATGTCTAACTTATCAATAAACATTGCTACTATCGCTGGGCACACGGCCAACTACACGCAATCACTATGAACTGGCGTATATCATGCTTACCACAGATTGTCTGGTCGAGGGCGCTCCTCCCTCTGACGAAGCTTGGTCAGGGCACTTCCACGGCCCACGATAATGCCTTGGGGCGGTTTAATAAACACTTCGTCGACCAGGACATGAGACCACAACGTTCCCAGCTCGATTCCACAGCTGGTACGTCTGCACACTTCTCTTCTCTTCGAGATATATCACTAGGGGTTCCCTTCTGACGGGAGCTCAACGGAGCGCGGCTTTCCCCTGCGATGTCTGGCACTCAAGTGAGGTCAAAGCCCTCCGGTAACGAGCCTCACGCCTCCAGCAAAATGTTCACATCTCCTAGCCAGTCATTTATCTGTTTTCTTCTTCATTGCCCATAATCTCAAATTGTTATATATATCCAAGCAACTATTTTACATATGTGTTATCACCTCAATATTTGCTAGACCTTCTAATCAGGTCAGGCTTGATGAATAACTCTCAAGGAGGGAGACTCGTTTCTCCTGCAGGCTGAGATCATAACAGTATATGTTCCACTTCCGCCCAAAGGATGTGTATGGCGTCCACTATACAATCCACAGGATGGGTATGGGGACCACAATCACCCACAGGATGGAAATTGCCTCTACTACCACCCACAGGATGGGTATGGCCTCCATTGCCGCCCACAGCATGTGAATAGGGTACAGTACCGTCCACGGAATAAGTATATACTTAACTACCACCGACAGGATGAGAATATCGTCTACTACCGCCTACAGGATGGGTATGGGGTTAACTACCACCCATAGGACGCGTCTGGGGTCCTCTACCGCCCTCTGGGTGGGTAGTGGGTCCACTTTCGCCAAAAGGATGGGTAAATCCTCCACTGCCTCATACAGGATGTGTATAGAATCCTGTACCACCCACGGGATGGGCATGGGTTCATTACCGCCCACAATATGTTTATGAGGTCCAGTACCGCCCACAGGATAGGTATGGGGTCCACTACCGCCCACAGAATGGGTTTAGGGACCATTATCATCCACAGGAAGGTCTACTACCGCCGACAGGATGGGGACCACTATCATCCATAGGATTGGTATGGGGGTCCACTACCGTCTACTGGGTGGGTATGAGGGTCATGTCCATCCACAGGATGGGTATATGCGCCACTACCACCCACAAAATGAGTATGGGGTCCACTACCGCCTACATGATGGGTATTGGGTCGACAACCACTCACAAGATGGGTATTGGGGGGGGGGGTCCACTACTACCCACAGGATGGGTATGGGGTCACTACCACCCACAGAACGCGTACGGGGTCCACTTCCGCCCACAGGATTTGCATGGGGTACACTACCGCCCACAGGATGGGTATGGGGTCCACTACCACCCACAGGATAGGTATTGGGTCCAATACCGCCCTCAGGATGGGTATTGGGTTCAATACCGCCCACATGATGGGGTATTGGGTTCAATATCGCCCATAGAATGGGTATGGGGTCCAATACCGTCCACAGGATGGGTATGGGGTCCATTACCGCCCACAAGATGGGCATGGGGGACCACTATTACCAACAGAATGAGTATACTGGGTCCACTATTGCCAACAGGTTGGGTATGGGATTTATAATTATAATAAGCACTATTAGTTTATTAAGTATATTAATTTTTAAAAGTTTATTATTACTACTTCAAATTCAAAAAAATCAAATGTTTATTCAGGTAAAGTACATACATACAAGGTGTGATACAAATATTGATGAATTTATAGATAGAGCTAGTACATACAATGCCTAAAGCCACTATTACACAAAGCGTTCCGGGATGGAAAACATTTAAAATTTAATTATTATAATTAAGTATCTAATTTCATCTTCACAGTTTTCTACTCTGTGCTTTAAAATTGCTCTGTATCTAATGTTATCCAATCTCCCAATCTTTATGTACTTAATCTAATCAACTTTACTATTGAGATCATTGCTGTCTTCTTATATGTGCTAGCAATATGTTACCACTACACTACACTACACCACTACACGTTACAGTCTCCGTGGTGTAGTGGTAAGACACCCGCCTGGCGTTCCGCGAGCGCTATGTCATATGTTCGTATCCTGGCCGGGGAGGATTTACTGGGCGCAATTCCTTAACTGTAGCCTCTGTTTAACGCAACAGTACAATGTGTACTTGGATGAAAAAAACGAATCTTCGCGGCGGGGATCGTATTCCAGAGACCTGCCCGAAACGCTACGCGTACTAGTGGCTGTACAAGAATGTAACAACTCTTGTATATATCTCAAAAAAAAATAACTGAGATTAAAGTAAAGATTGTGTTGAAATAGGGAAAAAAAGTGGGGGGAGGGGGGAACATGGCAGAAATCAGCAATTATACAACCTGGTCAACAAACAGTATTATTTGAAAATAGCAAGACATACCACACACAGAGATCACACTAACGTGATGCATCAAATCAACAAATCCACAAATGCTCCCGGACGCAGGTTCGAATCCCCGTCACGGCCCTTGTGGATTTGTTCATTTAATAGCAAGACATAGGTTGACATTTAGGGGGTAAGGTAAGTTACATGGAGTTTATTATGAATAGTACTTAGTTTTTCTCTTAAACTGGTTGAGAGAGGTACAGCCTTTGACATGATTGGGAAGGACACTCCACATTCTGGGTCCCTTGATTTGTAGAGCATTTCTAGTTTGGTTAAGGCGCTCTCTTGGAATATCAAATAGGAATTTGTTTCTGGTGTGGTGCTCATGGGTTCTGTTACAACCTTCTAGGAAACTGTTAAGGTCAGGATTGGCATTACAGTTCTGAGTCTTAAATATATTGAGTACACGTGAGAGGATGTGCAGTGACTTAATATCTAACATGTTCAAAGATTCGAGTAAGGGTACCGAGTGCTGTCTGGGGTCAGAGTTAGATATTGCTCTAACTGCAGCTTTGTGTTGAGTAATTAGAGGACGTAGATGATTTTGGGTAGTAGAACCCAAATCACAAATATCATAATTAAGATAAGGATAGATGAGATAGTAATAGAGTAATGATACTGCAAACAGGATGGATATACGGTCCAAAACAAGTCACACGATGCTTATGGGATCCACTATACCACCTAAAAGGATAGGCATTGGGCCATCTACCACCTTTTGGACAGGTATAGGGTCCACTACCACCTTTTGGATAGGTATGGGGGTCCACTACCACCTTTTGGATAGGTATGGGGGTCCACTACAACCCGCAGGATGTTTATGGGGTCTACTACCATCCACAGAATTCTTATGGGGTCCATTACCGCCAACAAGATAGGTATGGGGTCCACTACCACCTACAGGATGGGTATGGGATCACTACCACCCACAGAATGGGTAAGGGGTCCACTACCACCTACAGGATGGGTATGGGATCACCACCACCCACAGAATGGGTGTGGGGTCCACTACCACCTACAAGATGGGTATGGAGTCCAGTACCATCCATACGATGGGTATGGGGTCCACTACCACCCACAGGATGGGCATGGGGTCCACTACCACCCCACAGGATAAGTAAGGGGGTCCACTACCACCCACAGAATAAGTATGGGGTCCACTACCACCTACAAGATGAGCATGGGGTCCAAAACTACCTGCAAGATGGGTATGGGGTCCAGTACCACCCACAGGATTTGTATGGGGTCCACTAACGCCCACAGGATGGGTATGGTGTCCACTACCACTTACAAGATGGGTATGGGGTCAACTACAGCTCAAGAATTGATATAAATTCCACTACTTACCACGAAGTGTTGGTGTTGGGAGTGGTGGTGGTGTT
Source organism: Procambarus clarkii (assembly GCF_040958095.1). Classification (NCBI taxonomy): domain Eukaryota; kingdom Metazoa; phylum Arthropoda; class Malacostraca; order Decapoda; family Cambaridae; genus Procambarus; species Procambarus clarkii. The sequence continues at coordinate 35,881,519 of NC_091175.1, forward strand.
GGGAGTGGTGGTGGTGTTGGGAGTGGTGGTGGTGTTGAGAGTGGTGGTGGTGTTGGGAGTGGTGGTGGTGTTGGGAGTGGTGGTGGTGTTGGGAGTGGTGGTGGGGTTGAGAGTGGTGGTGGTGTTGGGAGTGGTGGTGGTGTTGGGAGTGGTGGTGGTGTTGGGAGTGGTGGTGGTGTTGGGAGTGGTGGTGGTGTTGAGAGTGGTGGTGGTGTTGGGAGTGGTGGTGGTGTTGGGAGTGGTGGTGGTGTTGTTAGTGGTGTTGGTGTTGGGAGTGGTGGTGGTGGTGTTGGGAGTGGTTGTGGTGTTAGCAGTGGTGGTGGTGTTAGGAGTGGTGGTTGTGGTGTTGGGAGTGGTTGTGGTGTTGGGAGTGGTGGTGGTGTTGGGAGTGGTGGTGGTGTTGGGAGTGGTGGTGGTGTTGGGAGTGGTGGTGGTGTTGGGAGTGGTGGTGGTGTTGGGAGTGGTGGTGGTGTTGGGAGTGGTGGTGGTGGTGTTGGGAGTGGTTGTGGTGTTAAGAGTGGTGGTGGTGTTGGGAGTGGTGGTGGTGTTGGAAGTGGTGGTAGTGTTGGGAGTGGTGGTAGTGTTGGGAGTGGTGGTGGTGTTGGGAGTGGTGGTGGTGTTAGGAGTGGTGGTGGTGTTGGGAGTGGTTGTGGTGTTGGGAGTGGTGGTGGTGTTGGGAGTGGTTGTGGTGTTGGGAGTGGTGGTGGTGTTGGGAGTGGTGGTGGTGTTGGGAGTGGTGGTGGTGTTGGGAGTGGTTGTGGTGTTGGGAGTGGTGGTGGTGTTGGGAGTGGTGGTGTTGGGAGTGGTGGTGGTGTTGGGAGTGGTTGTGGTGTTAGGAGTGGTGGTGGTGTTGGTGTTGGGAGTGGTGGTGGTGTTGGGAGTGGTTGTGGTGTTAGGAGTGGTGGTGGTGTTGGTGTTGGGAGTGGTGGTGGTGTTGGGAGTGGTTGTGGTGTTGGAAGTGGTTGTGGTGTTGGGAGTGGTGGTGGTGTTAGGAGTGGTGGTGGTGTTGGGAGTGGTTGTGGTGTTGGGAGTGGTTGTGGTGTTGGGAGAGGTGGTGGTGTTAGGAGTGGTGGTGGTGTTGGGAGTGGTGGTGGTGTTGGGAGTGGTGTTGGTGTTGGGAGTGGTGGTGGTGTTGGGAGTGGTTGTGGTGTTGGGAGTGGTGGTGGTGTTGGGAGTGGTGGTGGTGTTGGGAGTGGTGGTGGTGTTGGGAGTAGTTGTGGTGTTGGGAGTGGTGGTGGTGTTGGGAGTGGTGGTGGTGTTGGGAGTGGAGGTGGTGTAGGGAGTGGTGGTGGTGTTGGGAGTGGTGGTGGTGTTGGGAGTGGTGGTGGTGTTGAGAGTGGTGGTGGTGTTGGGAGTGGTGGTGGTGTTGGGAGTGGTGGTGGTGTTGGGAGTGGTGGAGGTGTTGAGAGTGGTGGTGGTGTTGGGAATGGTGGTGGTGTTGGGAGTGGTGGTGGTGTTGGGAGTGGTGGTGGTGTTGAGAGTGGTGGTGGTGTTGGGAGTGGTGGTGGTGTTGGGAGTGGTGGTGGTGTTGAGAGTGGTGGTGGTGTTGGGAGTGGTGGTGGTGTTGGGAGTGGTGGTGGTGTTGTTAGTGGTGTTGGTGTTGGGAGTGGTGGTGGTGGTGTTGGGAGTGGTTGTGGTGTTAGGAGTGGTGGTGGTGTTGGGAGTGGTGGTGGTGGTGTTGGGAGTGGTGGTGGTGGTGTTGGGAGTGGTGGTGGTGTTGGGAGTGGTGGTGGTGTTGGGAGTGGTGGTGGTGTTGGGAGTGGTGGTGGTGTTGGGAGTGGTGGTGGTGTTGGGAGTGGTGGTGGTGTTGGGAGTGGTTTTGGTGTTGGGAGTGGTGGTGGTGTTGGGAGTGGTGGTGGTGTTGGGAGTGGTGGTGGTGTTGGGAGTGGTGGTGGTGTTGGGAGTGGTTGTGGTGTTGGGAGTGGTGGTGGTGTTGGGAGTGGTGGTGGTGTTGGGAGTGGTGGTGGTGTTGGGAGTGGTGGTGGTGTTGGGAGTGGTGGTAGTGTAGGGAGTGGTGGTGGTGTTGGGAGTGGTGGTGGTGTTAGGAGTGGTGGTGGTGTTGGGAGTGGTTGTGGTGTTGGGAGTGGTGGTGGTGTTGGGAGTGGTGGTGGTGTTGGGAGTGGTGGTGGTGTTGGGAGTGGTGGTGGTGTTGGGAGTGGTTGTGGTGTTGGGAGTGGTGGTGGTGTTGGGAGTGGTGGTGGTGTTGGGAGTGGTTGTGGTGTTGGGAGTGGTGGTGGTGTTGGGAGTGGTGGTAGTGTTGGGAGTGGTGGTGGTGTTGGGAGTGGTGGTGGTGTTAGGAGTGGTGGTGGTGTTGGGAGTGGTTGTGGTGTTGGGAGTGGTGGTGGTGTTGGGAGTGGTGGTGGTGTTAGGAGTGGTGGTGGTGTTGGGAGTGGTTGTGGTGTTGGGAGTGGTGGTGGTGTTGGGAGTGGTGGTGTTGGTAGTGGTGGTGGTGTTGGGAGTGGTGGTGGTGTTGGGAGTGGTTGTGGTGTTAGGAGTGGTGGTGGTGTTGGTGTTGGGAGTGGTGGTGGTGTTGGGAGTGGTTGTGGTGTTGGAAGTGGTTGTGGTGTTGGGAGTGGTGGTGGTGTTAGGAGTGGTGGTGGTGTTGGGAGTGGTTGTGGTGTTGGGAGTGGTTGTGGTGTTGGGAGTCGTGGTGGTGTTAGGAGTGGTGGTGGTGTTGGGAGTGGTGGTGGTGTTGGGAGTGGTGTTGGTGTTGGGAGTGGTGGTGGTGTTGGGAGTGGTTGTGGTGTTGGGAGTGGTGGTGGTGTTGGGAGTGGTTGTGGTGTTGTGAGTGGTGGTGGTGTTGGGAGTGGTGGTGGTGTTGGGAGTGGTGGTGGTGTTAGGAGTGGTGATGGTGTTGGTGTTGGGAGTGGTGGTAGTGTTGGGAGTGGTGGTGGTGTTGGGAGTGGTGGTGGTGTTAGGAGTGGTGGTGGTGTTGGGAGTGGTTGTGGTGTTGGGAGTGGTTGTGGTGTTGGGAGTGGTGGTGGTGTTTGGAGTGGTGGTGGTGTTGGGAGTGGTGGTGGTGTTAGGAGTGGTGGTGGTGTTGGTATTGGGAGTGGTGGTGGTGTTGGGAGTGGTTGTGGTGTTGGGAGTGGTGGTGGTGTTAGGAGTGGTGTTGGTGTTGGGAGTGGTGGTGGTGTTGGGAGTGGTTGTGGTGTTGGGAGTGGTGGTGGTGTTAGGAGTGGTGGTGGTGTTGGGAGTGGTGGTGGTGTTGGGAGTGGTGTTGGTGTTGGGAGTGGTGGTGGTGTTGGGAGTGGTTGTGGTGTTGGGATTGGTTGTGGTGTTGGGAGTGGTAGTGGTGTTAGGAGTGGTGGTGGTGGTGTTGGGAGTGGTGGTGGTGTTGGGATTGGTGGTGGTGTTGGTGTTGGGAGTGGTGGTGGTGTTGGGAGTGGTTGTGATGTTGGAAGTGGTGGTGGTGGTGGTGTTGGGAGTGGTGGTGGTGTTGGGAGTGGTGTTGGTGTTGGGAATGGTGGTGGTGTTGGGAGTGGTGGTGGTGCTGGGAGTGGTGGTGGTGGTGTTGGGAGTGGTGGTGGTGTTGGGAGTGGTGGTGGTGTTGGGAGTGGTTGTGGTGTTGGGAGTGGTGGTGGTGTTGGGAGTGGTGGTAGTGTTGGGAGTGGTGGTGGTGTTGGGAGTGGTGGTGGTGTTAGGAGTGGTGGTGGTGTTGGGAGTGGTTGTGGTGTTGGGAGTGGTGGTGGTGTTGGGAGTGGTGGTGGTGTTAGGAGTGGTGGTGGTGTTGGGAGTGGTTGTGGTGTTGGGAGTGGTGGTGGTGTTGGGAGTGGTGGTGTTGGGAGTGGTGGTGGTGTTGGGAGTGGTGGTGGTGTTGGGAGTGGTTGTGGTGTTAGGAGTGGTGGTGGTGTTGGTGTTGGGAGTGGTGGTGGTGTTGGGAGTGGTTGTGGTGTTGGAAGTGGTTGTGGTGTTGGGAGTGGTGGTGGTGTTAGGAGTGGTGGTGGTGTTGGGAGTGGTTGTGGTGTTGGGAGTGGTTGTGGTGTTGGGAGTGGTGGTGGTGTTAGGAGTGGTGGTGGTGTTGGGAGTGGTGGTGGTGTTGGGAGTGGTGTTGGTGTTGGGAGTGGTGGTGGTGTTGGGAGTGGTTGTGGTGTTGGGAGTGGTGGTGGTGTTGGGAGTGGTTGTGATGTTGTGAGTGGTGGTGGTGTTGGGAGTGGTGGTGGTGTTGGGAGTGGTGGTGGTGTTAGGAGTGGTGATGGTGTTGGTGTTGGGAGTGGTGGTAGTGTTGGGAGTGGTGGTGGTGTTGGGAGTGGTGGTGGTGTTAGGAGTGGTGGTGGTGTTGGGAGTGGTTGTGGTGTTGGGAGTGGTTGTGGTGTTGGGAGTGGTGGTGGTGTTTGGAGTGGTGGTGGTGTTGGGAGTGGTGGTGGTGTTAGGAGTGGTGGTGGTGTTGGTATTGGGAGTGGTGGTGGTGTTGGGAGTGGTTGTGGTGTTGGGAGTGGTGGTGGTGTTAGGAGTGGTGTTGGTGTTGGGAGTGGTGGTGGTGTTGGGAGTGGTTGTGGTGTTGGGAGTGGTGGTGGTGTTAGGAGTGGTGGTGGTGTTGGGAGTGGTGGTGGTGTTGGGAGTGGTGTTGGTGTTGGGAGTGGTGGTGGTGTTGGGAGTGGTTGTGGTGTTGGGATTGGTTGTGGTGTTGGGAGTGGTGGTGGTGTTGGGAGTGGTGGTGGTGTTAGGAGTGGTGGTGGTGGTGTTGGGAGTGGTGGTGGTGTTGGGATTGGTGGTGGTGTTGGTGTTGGGAGTGGTGGTGGTGTTGGGAGTGGTTGTGATGTTGGAAGTGGTGGTGGTGGTGGTGTTGGGAGTGGTGGTGGTGTTGGGAGTGGTGTTGGTGTTGGGAATGGTGGTGGTGTTGGGAGTGGTGGTGGTGCTGGGAGTGGTGGTGGTGGTGTTGGGAGTGGTGGTGGTGTTGGGAGTGGTGGTGGTGTTGGGAGTGGTGGTGGTGTTAGGAGTGGTGGTGGTGTTGGTATTGGGAGTGGTGGTGGTGTTGGGAGTGGTTGTGGTGTTGGGAGTGGTGGTGGTGTTAGGAGTGGTGTTGGTGTTGGGAGTGGTGGTGGTATTGGGAGTGGTTGTGGTGTTGGGAGTGGTGGTGGTGTTAGGAGTGGTGGTGGTGTTGGGAGTGGTGGTGGTGTTGGGAGTGGTGTTGGTGTTGGGAGTGGTGGTGGTGTTGGGAGTGGTTGTGGTGTTGGGATTGGTTGTGGTGTTGGGAGTGGTGGTGGTGTTGGGAGTGGTGTTTGTGTTAGGAGTGGTGGTGGTGGTGTTGGGAGTGGTGGTAGTGTTGGGATTGGTGGTGGTGTTGGTGTTGGGAGTGGTGGTGGTGTTGGGAGTGGTTGTGATGTTGGAAGTGGTGGTGGTGGTGGTGTTGGGAGTGGTGGTGGTGTTGGGAGTGGTGTTGGTGTTGGGAATGGTGGTGGTGTTGGGAGTGGTGGTGGTGCTGGGAGTGGTGGTGGTGGTGTTGGGAGTGGTGGTGGTGTTGGGAGTGGTGGTGGTGTTGGGAGTGGTGGTGGTGGTGTTGGGAGTGGTTGGTGTTGGGAGTGGTGGTGGTGATGGGAGTGGTGGTGGTGTTGGGAGTGGTGGTGGTGTTGGGAGTGGTTCGTGTTGGGAGTGGTTGTGGTGTTAGGAGTGGTGGTGGTGTTGGGAGTGGTGGTGGTGTTGGGAGTGGTGGTGGTGTTGGGAGTGGTGGTGGTGTTGGGAGTGGTGGTGGTGTTGGGAGTGGTGGTGGTGTTGGGAGTTGTGATGGTGTTGGGAGTGATGGTGGTGGTGTTGGGAGTGGTGGTGGTGTTGGGAGTGGTGGTGGTGTTGGGAGTTGTGGTGCTGTTGGGAGTGGTGGTGGTGGTGTTGGTAGTGGTGTTGGTGTTGGGAGTGGTGGTGGTGTTGGGAGTGGTGGTGGTGTTGGGAGTGGTGGAGGTGGTGTTGGGAGTGGTGGTGGTGGTGTTGGGAGTGGTGGTCGTGTTGGAAGTGGTGGTGGTGGTGTTGGGAGTGGTGGTGGTGGTGTTGGGAGTGGTGGTGGTGTTGGGAGTGGTGGTGGTGTTGGGATTGGTGGTGGTGTTGGGAGTGGTGGTGGTGTTGGGAGTGGTGGTGGTGTTGGGAGTGGTGGTGGTGTTGGGAGTGGTGGTGGTGTTGGGAGTGGTTGGTGTTGGGAGTGGTGGTGGTGTTGGGAGTGGTGGTGGTGTTGGGAGTGGTGGTGGTGTTGGGAGTGGTTGGTGTTGGGAGTGGTGGTGGTGTTGGGAGTGGTGGTGGTGTTGGGAGTGGTGGTGGTGTTGGGAGTGGTGGTGGTGTTGGGAGCGGTGGTGGTGTTGGGAGTGGTGGTGGTGTTAGGATTGGTGGTGGTGTTGGGAGTGGTGGTGGTGTTGGGACTGGTGGTGGTGTTAGGAGTGGTGGTGGTGTTGGGAGTGGTTGGTGTTGGGAGTGGTGGTGGTGTTGGGAGTGGTGGTGGTGTTGGGAGTGGTGTTGGTGTTGGGAGTGGTGGTGGTGTTGGGAGTGGTGGTGGTGTTGGGAGTGGTGGTGGTGTTGGGAGTGGTGGTGGTGTTAGGAGTGGTGGTGGTGTTGGGAGTGGTTGGTGTTGGGAGTGGTTGGTTTTAGGATTGGTGGTGGTGTTGGGACTGGTGGTGGTGTTGGGAGTGGTGGTGGTGTTGGGAGTGGTGGTGGTGTTGGGAGTGGTGTTGGTGTTGGGAGTGGTGGTGGTGGTGTTGGGAGTGGTTGTGGTGGTGTTGGGAGTGGTGGTGGTGTTGGGAGTGGTGGTGGTGTTAGGAGTGGTGGTGGTGGTGTTGGGAGTGGTGGTGGTGTTGGGATTGGTGGTGGTGTTGGTGTTGGGAGTGGTGGTGGTGTTGGGAGTGGTTGTGATGTTGGAAGTGGTGGTGGTGGTGGTGTTGGGAGTGGTGGTGGTGTTGGGAGTGGTGTTGGTGTTGGGAATGGTGGTGGTGTTGGGAGTGGTGGTGGTGCTGGGAGTGGTGGTGGTGGTGTTGGGAGTGGTGGTGGTGTTGGGAGTGGTGGTGGTGTTGGGAGTGGTGGTGGTGTTAGGAGTGGTGGTGGTGTTGGTATTGGGAGTGGTGGTGGTGTTGGGAGTGGTTGTGGTGTTGGGAGTGGTGGTGGTGTTAGGAGTGGTGTTGGTGTTGGGAGTGGTGGTGGTGTTGGGAGTGGTTGTGGTGTTGGGAGTGGTGGTGGTGTTAGGAGTGGTGGTGGTGTTGGGAGTGGTGGTGGTGTTGGGAGTGGTGTTGGTGTTGGGAGTGGTGGTGGTGTTGGGAGTGGTGTTGGGATTGGTTGTGGTGTTGGGAGTGGTGGTGGTGTTGGGAGTGGTGGTGGTGTTAGGAGTGGTGGTGGTGGTGTTGGGAGTGGTGGTGGTGTTGGGATTGGTGGTGGTGTTGGTGTTGGGAGTGGTGGTTTTGTTGGGAGTGGTTGTGATGTTGGAAGTGGTGGTGGTGGTGGTGTTGGGAGTGGTGGTGGTGTTGGGAGTGGTGTTGGTGTTGGGAATGGTGGTGGTGTTGGGAGTGGTGGTGGTGCTGGGAGTGGTGGTGGTGGTGTTGGGAGTGGTGGTGGTGTTGGGAGTGGTGGTGGTGTTGGGAGTGGTGGTGGTGGTGTTGGGAGTGGTTGGTGTTGGGAGTGGTGGTGGTGATGGGAGTGGTGGTGGTGTTGGGAGTGGTGGTGGTGTTGGGAGTGGTTCGTGTTGGGAGTGGTTGTGGTGTTAGGAGTGGTGGTGGTGTTGGGAGTGGTGGTGGTGTTGGGAGTGGTGGTGGTGTTGGGAGTGGTGGTGGTGTTGGGAGTGGTGGTGGTGTTGGGAGTGGTGGTGGTATTGGGAGTTGTGATGGTGTTGGGAGTGATGGTGGTGGTGTTGGGAGTGGTGGTGGTGTTGGGAGTGGTGGTGGTGTTGGGAGTTGTGGTGGTGTTGGGAGTGGTGGTGTTGGTGTTGGTAGTGGTGTTAATGTTGGGAGTGGTGGTGGTGTTGGGAGTGGTGGTGGTGTTGGGAGTGGTGGAGGTGGTGTTGGGAGTGGTGGTGGTGGTGTTGGGAGTGGTGGTCGTGTTGGAAGTGGTGGTGGTGGTGTTGGGAGTGGTGGTGGTGGTGTTGGGAGTGGTGGTGGTGTTGGGAGTGGTGGTGGTGTTGGGATTGGTGGTGGTGTTGGGAGTGGTGGTGGTGTTGGGAGTGGTGGTGGTGTTGGGAGTGGTGGTGGTGTTGGGAGTGGTGGTGGTGTTGGGAGTGGTTGGTGTTGGGAGTGGTGGTGGTGTTGGGAGTGGTGGTGGTGTTGGGAGTGGTGGTGGTGTTGGGAGTGGTTGGTGTTGGGAGTGGTGGTGGTGTTGGGAGTGGTGGTGGTGTTGGGAATGGTGGTGGTGTTGGGAGTGGTGGTGGTGTTGGGAGCGGTGGTGGTGTTGGGAGTAGTGGTGGTGTTAGGATTGGTGGTGGTGTTGGGAGTGGTGGTGGTGTTGGGACTGGTGGTGGTGTTAGGAGTGGTGGTGGTGTTGGGAGTGGTTGGTGTTGGGAGTGGTGGTGGTGTTGGGAGTGGTGGTGGTGTTGGGAGTGGTGTTGGTGTTGGGAGTGGTGGTGGTGTTGGGAGTGGTGGTGGTGTTGGGAGTGGTGGTGGTGATGGGAGTGGTGGTGGTGTTAGGAGTGGTGGTGCTGTTGGGAGTGGTTGGTGTTGGGAGTGGTTGGTTTTAGGATTGGTGGTGGTGTTGGGACTGGTGGTGGTGTTGGGAGTGGTGGTGGTGTTGGGAGTGGTGGTGGTGTTGGGAGTGGTGTTGGTGTTGGGAGTGGTGGTGGTGGTGTTGGGAGTGGTTGTGGTGGTGTTGGGAGTGGTGGTGGTGTTGGGAGTGGTGGTGATGGTGTTGGGAGTGGTGGTGGTGTTGGGAGTGGTGGTGGTGTTGGGAGTGGTGGTGGTGTTGGGAGTGGTGGTGGTGTTTGGAGTGGTGGTGGTGTTGGGAGTGGTGGTGGTGTTGGGAATGGTGGTGTTGGGAGTGGTTGTGGTGTTGGGAGTGGAGGTGGTGGTGTTGGGAGTGGTTGTGGTGTTAGGAGTGGTGGTGGTGTTGGGAGTGGTGGTGGTGTTGGGAGTGGTGGTGGTGTTGGGAGTGGTGGTAGTGTTGGGAGTGGTGGTGGTGTTGGGAGTGGTGGTGGTGTTAGGAGTGGTGGTGGTGTTGGGAGTGGTTGTGGTGTTGGGAGTGGTGGTGGTGTTGGGAGTGGTGGTGGTGTTGGGAGTGGTGGTGGTGTTGGGAGTGGTGGTGGTGTTAGGAGTGGTGGTGGTGGTGTTGGGAGTGGTGGTGGTGTTGGGATTGGTGGTGGTGTTGTTGTTGGGAGTGGTGGTGGTGTTGGGAGTGGTTGTGGTGTTGGGAGTGGTGGTGGTGGTGGTGTTGGGAGTGGTGGTGGTGTTGGGAGTGGTGTTGGTGTTGGGAGTGGTGGTGGTGTTGGGAGTGGTGGTGGTGCTGGGAGTGGTGGTGGTGGTGTTGGGAGTGGTTGTGGTGTTGGGAGTGGTGGTGGTGTTGGGAGTGGTGGTGGTGGTGTTGGGAGTGGTGGTGGTGTTGGGAGTGGTGGTGGTGTTGGGAGTGGTTGGTGTTGGGAGTGGTGGTGGTGTTGGGAGTGGTTGGTGTTGGGAGTGTTGGTGGTGTTGGGAGTGGTGGTGGTGTTGGGAGTGGTGGTGGTGTTGGAAGTGGTGGTGGTGTTGGGAGTGGTGGTGGTGTTGGGAGTGGTGGTGGTGTTGGGAGTGGTGGTGGTGGTGTTGGGAGTGGTGGTGGTGTTGGGAGTGGTGGTGGTGTTGGGAGTGGTTGGTGTTGGGAGTGGTGGTGGTGTTGGGAGTGGTTGGTGTTGGGAGTGTTGGTGGTGTTGGGAGTGGTGGTGGTGTTGGGAGTGGTGGTGGTGTTGGGAGTGGTGGTGGTGTTGGGAGTGGTTCGTGTTGGGAGTGGTGGTGGTGTTAGGAGTGGTGGTGGTGTTGGGAGTGGTGGTGGTGTTGGGAGTGGTGGTGGTGTTGGGAGTGGTGGTGGTGTTGGGAGTGGTGTTGGTGTTGGGAGTGGTGGTGGTATTGGGAGTTGTGGTGGTGTTGGGAGTGGTGGTGGTGGTGTTGGGAGTGGTGGTGGTGTTGGTGTTGGGAGTGGTGGTGGTGTTGGGAGTTGTGGTGGTGTTGGGAGTGGTGGTGGTGGTGTTGGGAGTTGTGTTGGTGTTGGGAGTGGTGGTGGTGTTGGGAGTGGTGGTGGTGTTGGGAGAGGTGGTGGTGGTGTTGGGAGTCGTGGTGGTGGTGTTGGGAGTGGTGGTGGTGTTGGGAGTGGTGGTGGTGTTGGGAGTGGTGGTGGTGGTGTTGGGAGTGGTGGTGGTGTTGGGAGTGGTGGTGGTGTTGGGAGTGGTGTTGGTGTTGGGAGTGGTGGTGGTGTTGGGAGTGGTGGTGGTGTTGGGAGTGGTGGTGGTGTTGGGAGTGGTTTTGGTGTTAGGAGTGGTAGTGGTGTTGGGAGTGGTTGGTGTTGGGAGTGGTTGGTGTTAGGATTGGTGGTGGTGTTGGGAGTGGTGGTGGTGTTGGGAGTGGTGGTGGTGTTGGGAGTGGTTGGTGTTGGGAGTGGTGGTGGTGTTGGGAGTGGTGGTGGTGTTGGGAGTGGTGGTGGTGTTGGGAGTGGTGGTGGTGTTGGGAGTGGTGGTGGTGTTGGGAGTGGTGGTGGTGTTGGGAGTGGTGGTGGTGTTAGGAGTGGTAGTGGTGTTGGGAGTGGTTGGTGTTGGGAGTGGTTGGTGTTAGGATTGGTGGTGGTGTTGGGAGTGGTGGTGGTGTTGGGAGTGGTGGTGGTGTTGGGAGTGGTGGTGGTGTTGGGAGTGGTGGTGGTGTTGGGAGTGGTGGTGGTGTTGGGAGTGGTGGTGGTGTTGGGAGTGGTGGTGGTGTTGGGAGTGGTGGTGGTGTTGGGAGTGGTGGTGGTGTTAGGATTGGTGGTGGTGTTGGGAGTGGTGGTGGTGTTAGGAGTGGTTGGGAGTTACAAGTAAAATGTTGGATGTCAAGACAGAACAAGTATATTCTATGCCTAAAGCACTAATACGCACAACGTTTGGGCAAGATCTGGGAAAAACCTTAAAAACTAAGACCTAAGACTAATTGAGATTAATAGCGTGAACTGAACTGACATATGTTGACATTTAGGAGATAAGGTAAGTTACAAGGATTTGATTATGTAAAACTTAGTGGCTTTTATCTTAAACTGGATGATAGAGGGGGAGTCTTTAACGTGATTGGGAATACATACTCATATACATACTTACATACATATATACCAACATTCATACATACATACATTCATACCAACATACATACTGTTGGGGTTCCTCGGTGAGCAACAGTACACTCAAGGTCACTCACCGTAGCCCTGCAGGTTCTTCACTCTATCCTCGCGACACCACTGTACGCCAGGAGGGTATCCCAGTCAATCCAACCGGCCTCTGATCGAGAAGGAGTGGGAACACAACTTGTTCTCTTAACTGGTTGTATGCCCGCCCCACATAGGGCTCTACTACTAACCACAAGGTCGCCAACTGGTGTTTTCGGTGTCCAGTAACACGTCAGTGGTTTTGTTGAATTGTGGTAACAGTGGCAAGAGCACACTCAATATGTCTGATATCAGGCAGGTATTTACTTATATCACTCTCTGCTTTCAGGTATTATATAGCCACAAGAAATATGGAGGGGATGATATAAACACCAATGTACTTTGTATTTTACTTAAAAACTCATTCAAAGACATCACAAGATTATATCAATAAGCAAACAGCTGTTTCAGGTAGAAGCCGCTCGTCCCACGCATATAATCGTGAACTCGCCAAGCCGGCAACACTCCCCCTCACGTCAATGTCAAAATCAGCTGGGCGACTACCACCAGCGCGAATGTTATTTTATCTGTTTGCTTGTGGCGTGACGCGCCGTTTCTTTAAGTTCTCAAAGATCACTAGACGTTCGAACACACAATATTTGCGACCATAGCACGTAAATACTTCGCTACACTGATCTTGAGCTCAATCAAACATTTCTATATTAAATGTGACAATAATTCACTGTCATGGCATTACACACTGCCCTTCATTTAATGATAACGTATGCAAGTATATATTACTGGAGTTCTCAGTAATTCCTTTCGTGGGCGATAACACATTAATCACTGCACACATGAATGATTATTCAATACACGAGCATAGACATATATATATATATGGATGAGTCAGACATCAATAATGGTAATAACATAGTATACTGGGCACATAGCCTAACTCCAAACAACTGGCATATTTATATATATATTTTCTTCTCGCTAAATGATCATATTAAAGTCTCATTAAAGACATTATCAACACGAGTAAATTCAACAATTACTCCGGGTGCCTGCACACACCAATAATAATCATAAATATCGTGAGTACTCTTTATAGTCCCACTGCACACTTGTGCCTTACTGTGACATAGGTGAGCCTTGCTCACGACATACAAAATACTCAGGCTAAATAATATAGCTGACTAAAGGGGAATTGGGAGGGAAACTAGAATCACCTACTTCCACCTATCCTCCGATGAGAGTTGAGTTGTAGCTCCTGGTCCTGGCTCCTGCCTCGTGTAGGGAACGCCCCCACACACACACTGTCGTGTCCTCCAGGAACTCAATCAACGTCCCACCGTAAGCGCGTCGTCTCCGTGCCTTTTCACTGCAGGTCCGTGCTCCTCCTCGACTTCTTGTAGGGTTGGAGTCGGTCTCCCGGCCGTCGACTTCTCCTCCCAGCTACGGCTGCCCGCCTACGTCTCGGCTGCAGTCGTTCGGATTCCAGAACAGTTTTCCTCTTCCACTGCTTCCCGGTGGCTCGGTCCAGCCACTACGCTGTCACAAACGGGTGAACTGCCTCAGACGTCGTATACGTCACTGCACAGACTTCACTTCTTCTTGCACAGTACCTGTCCTGGAGCACTTGTTGCTCGATATCCCGTCGATTCCCTCTCTGGTCCAACACATGAACGAAGGAAGACCTCACAGAGTACTTGCAGACTTCGGGTGACGCGTAAAATCCACGGGAACGGGAAACAAATATCAAACTGACAGGACCAATCTTCGCACGTCCAACCACCTTGACGTGTCGTGTCAGACTGATTCCCTCCGGAGGATTGGCCCAGCCACTACGTCATTACTGTGGAGCTATCAGCCGTCGCATACGTCGCTGCCTAGACTCCACTCTTGCACAACACCTGTTCCTGGAGCACTTGTTGCTCAATACTCTGTCAATTCCTTCTCTGGTCCAACACATGAACAAAGGAAGACCCCACAGGTGATGGCAGACCACGGGTGATGCGTAAATCCTCCGGAGACGGGGTAAACTGCCCAACTGACAGAACCCCCCAGCGCATGTCCGACCTCCTTGACGTGCTGTCTTAGACTGATGGCGCGGCGCGATGACCGGACCCCCTTCCTTCGTGACGTCATATTCGCCACGGGAGGTTTTCATTGGCTCCCTGTGCCACATCGCTGTCGGTGACCAATCTGGTGTCACTGACGTCACACAGTTTTGGCGGCAAAACAGAAGAGCCAGCGCCATATTGGCTTCCTAAAGGGCCTAAACCACAGTCCAAAATGCTCTTCTTTTACAAATTTCTTGGCACTCCGAGAACACTACATTCTCCTACATATATCAAACTGATGCCTGCGACGTAGGGAACGCTCGGGTAAAGTGGACATGACTCTTACTGCAGGCGTGGGAGAAATATAAGGGGGGGAACACCGTCACATACCCCTCCCCTTAAAATAAGAGTCATGTCTGGTTAGTGCATACAGGACAGGGCATCTGCCACTACGTTGTCTTCCCATCGGATGAGTTTAATTTCCAACCAGTATTCCTGCCGCCAATGCGAAACGCTCCTTACATATCCGTTGACCGTTCCCACGGTCACTCCAGATGTCCATTGTTCCTTCAGCATGGACAGAGGACCTTGCACCCCTTGTCCATACACCAGCTGGAAAGGTGAGAAACCTAACGGTTCTACCACTGCGTTACGCATGGCAAACAACGCAGGACATACTGCTTCATCCCACTCAGTTCCCTGCTCTGTGCAGAACACTCTCATCAGCATGCCGTCCTGTACGTAACAATGAGTGGCCCTCTCAGGACCAACACGTCCTCCATTGGCCTCATGAATCAATTCGGGGAATTCTATCTGCTGCAACTCCCCAAGACGAGTGCGGTCCACTCCGAGAGAACTGGCGAGGGTCACCTGTAACTCGCCATCCGGGCTGCCTTCGCCCTCCACTCGTTCTCCGGGTCCCACGAAGAGGTGATCGATTTTCAGACTGTCGGACGTCTCCTCGTCAGCTCTATCAGATCCACACCCTCCGTGTCCGTTGCGCTGTCTCGGCATCACAGCACAAACCAGGAACGCCACCGTGGCGATTCCTTTCTCGTCCCCACAGGCGTCTAACACTCCGCCCGTCTCCTTATAACGCTCTAGGCACTCCTCGCCCTTCACGAGATTCGGGAGGACATATCCTCCACATGCGTCATTTCCCAAGATGACTTGTGCCTCCATCTTGGGCATTGATGCACAGACCCCCACCACAAGGGTCTGGCAGCCATAATCAGAATTCAGAGTCACCTGGTGTAGGGGCATTCTCACTGGGCCTCCCACAGTGGTCACACTTGCCACCCCCACACTGGTACTCTCGTAACCCTCGGGGAACAGGGTTTCACTCACCAGGGTAAAATCTGCCCGAGTGTCTCTTAATATCTTCACCGGGATGGGGTCTGCGTCCCCCATCCTTACAGTTCCCTCACTCACGAATGGGTGAACTCTTTTCTCCCCACTCAGTACGGGTTCATCCCGCACCCTCTCGGCCATCTGGTCCTCGACCCTCACGAAAGCAACGTTCCACCGCTACTCAGGGTGTCTGCATTCCCGCGCGACGTGTCCGAATATTCTGCAGTTGTGGCAGCGGATCCTTCTTCTTCTGTGGATCCTCCTCGCGCCATTCATCGACTCCTCCATTTCGGCAACAACTCTTGAGCTCTCAGCTTGGGACTTCTCTACCGGCTCCACAGCACTCTTTGAGCCTCTCCTGTCTCCACTCGAGAGGTGGGACTCAGGAGAACTCGCTCCTGTCCTCCATCCGTCCGTCCTCCTATAATTTCTACCATTTCCGGAGTATACGGGCGGTCGGTGCTGTCCCTCTCTGCGTGGGCGTAAGGCTTCTTCCAGCATGTCGGCTCTGTCGGCTGTGGCCCTCAGGTCCCTTATGTCCGCCTCCTTTACTCTCACCCTGATCTCAGGAGAGAGCACGGACATAAACTTCTCCATGACCATAAGCCTCTTGACCTCCTCAGCCGACCTCGCTCCTTCAGACTTGTTACAAACCCGAATCCAGCTTCCGGGCCTGGAGCAGTGACGACCACGCCATCTGTGGGTCAGCTCCCGAAACCCCCTCCAAATGGGACGACGAACACCTGGTGAGGACGAGGTGTACTGGCCACCAGGGCCAGTTTCCAGTCCTATTCAGCTCACAACACAGCCGCTGCTGACCTCTGGTGAGGTGGTGCTCAGACGACAACGCCATCTATGGAGTGGATAGGTGGGCGTTTGTGTCTGAGCCTGTAAGTGAGGTGCTTTAGTGTGTCCTGTTATTGATGACGTGTCTGCTTACAGAGTCGACCTGGGACTGCTGTAAGGGAAGTTGAGTCAGTCTACCCAAGGCAGCCGTCTCGACACCAAGTGTTTTGCTGCAGCAGCTGTGAGTCGCCTCCCGGATGAACACTGTAGTGTTACCCTGCCTGTGAAGCGGCAGTTGAGGATTGTCATACCCGGGACTGACTGGTGGAGACGATTAACCACTGGGGTATTGTGGACAGGAGAGTGATCTGTGGTATCACCACGAGGCTCCTGACTAGGGCGCTACCCTAGTATCGCTCGTGGAGTGGCCTGACCAGTGTTGCTGATCCGGAACCTGCCAGCAGTATGCTGGACTTGTGGTTGACGGCCTCCACGGCGGTGCCCCCAGTGGAACTGTGTTTTGGCTGGCCTGTGGGCCGGGGGTAGACTCAGCTTTTCGAAGGATTCGTCGTGAGGCCACGAGAGCACCGAGAACTTGGCATCGAGAAGATCCAGAGTCTTCGGAAGAAGACGACAGTGTAGATAATACCCCTGTGTTGTGTTATACCCTCCCCGGAGTAATCTTCTTATATATATTTATTGGTAAAGGTGCTAATTTATAATATTAAGTTTTTGCCTTCTTTCCCTTCCCTTTTAGTTTACTTGCGTTACGGATCACATCCCTTGAAAGCCACTACTGGCTTGGGGCCGGATACCCTTCCTCTAACAACATCAGAGTAAGAACCCTGTTGCGACCCGAGAGGGCCGTAACAAGACTCCAGCCACTTAAGGAACTTTCTCTCCATGTCCCTCGCCGTCTCCCCATAAGATTTTCTGGCGAACGGGTACATTCCCTGAATCTCTTCCTGTAACATTCTGGCGTGAGCTTGAAAGAATGGAGCACAGCTCTCTTTACAGCATCGTAGTTGGTGCACTCTGGAGGTCGAGCATATTGTAGGCTTCCACGAGCTTCACCAGTGAGCCTACCCTGAACCAGCTCTGCCCACTCCGCCCTCGGCCACTTCTTCAAGGTGGCGACCCTCTCAAAGTGGTCGAAGAAACCTTCAGCTTCATTTGGTATAAAGACCGGCAGATCTCGCTCCCTCACTCGGCGGTCTTCCTGCTGTGGCGGAGCAGGTGGAGCTAGTCCTAGCTCAGCTCGCTTCAGCTCCAAATCCTTGTTAGCTTCTATCTCCTGCTGTTTCAGCCTAGCGTCTCGCTCGTGCTCTTCATGCTTTAGTTGCGCTTCTTCTCTCCTCAGCTGTGCTTCTCGCTCTTGTTCTTCCCTGCGCAGCTGTTTTTCTCGCTCCTCACGCTTCAGCTGTGCTTCTCGCTCCTCACGCTTCAGCTGTGCTTCTCGCTCCTCACGCTTCAGCTGTGCTTCTGCTTCTCGCTCTTCTTTGCGCTGCTGTGCCTCTCGTTCCCACGCTTCAGCTGTGCTTCTCGCTCCTGTTCTTCCAGGCGCAGCTGTGCTTCTCGCTCTTCTCTGCGCTGCTGTGCTTCCAGCTGCAGCTTCATTATCTCCAGCTTAACGTTGTGCTGCTGCCGCTGGATCCTCCGCTGCTCCCACCAATGCTCAGGTGTTCTCCCATACTGGCAGATGTTTGTGGCCGTTCCTCCCCCAAAGCTTCATCTCGTGCTCTGAGCTGTGCCATTATCTCCAGTCTTCTCTCTCCCACTCTGGAAGATCTCAACTTTATCCAAAATGGTCTGCTATTGACTGTAACTGTGCCTTGGTGCACTCCTCCAGCACCTGCTCATCTCTAGTGTCAATGAACCTTGTTACTTATCATCCTCCATCTTGTGCAATGAGTGATAACCTGCACCTGATACCTAATACCACTGCCAAGTACCACAACTGCAACCTTTATTTCGATCGTGATCCTGGCGAGGTCGCAAAATGTCGGGGTTCCTCGGTGAGCAACAGTACACTCAAGGTCACTCACCGTAGCCCTGCGGGTCTTCACTCTATCCTCGCGGCGCCACTGTACGCCAGGAGAGTATCCCAGTCAATCCCAACCGGCCTCTGATCGAGAAGGAGTGGGAACACAACTTGTTGCTCTTAACTGTTGTATGCCCGCCCCAACATAGGCTCTGCTACTAACCACAAGGTCGCCAACTGGTGGTTTCGGTGTCCAGTAACACGTCAGTGGTTTTGTTGAATTGTGGTAACAGTGGCAAGAGCACACTCAATATGTCTGATATCAGGCAGGTATTTACTTATATCACTCTCTGCTTTCAGGTATTATATAGCCACAAGAAATATGGAGGGGATGATATAAACACCAATGTACTTTGTATTTTTACTTAAAACTCATTCAAAGACATCACAAGATTATATCAATAAGCAAACAGCTGTTTCAGGTAGAAGCCGCTCGTTCCCACGCATATAATCGTGAACTCGCCAAGCTGGCAACACTCCCCCTCACGTCAATGTTAAAATCAGCTGGGCGACTACCACCACGCGAATGTTATTTTATCTGTTTGCTTGTGGCGTGACGCGCCAGTTTCTTTAAGTTCTCAAAGATCACTAGACGTTCGAACACACAATATTTGCACCATAGCACGTAAATACTTCGCTACACTAATCTTGAGCTCAATCAAACATTTCTATATTAAATGTGACAATAATTCACTGTCATGGTATTACACACTGCCCTTCATTTAATGATAACATATGCAAGTATATATTACTGGAGTTCTCAGTAAATCCTTTCGTGGGCGATAACACAATAAATCACTGCACACATGAATGATTATTCAATACACGAGCATAGACATATATATATATATGGATGAGTCAGACATCAATAATGGTAATAACATAGTTACTGGGCACATAGCCTAACTCCAAACACTGGCATATTTATATATATATATTCTTCTCGCTAAATGATCATATTAAAGTCTCATTAAAGACATTATCAACACAGTAAATTCAACAATTACTCCGGGTGCCTGCACACACCAATAATAATCATAAATATCATGAGTACTCTTTATAGTCCCACTGCACACTTGTGCCTTACTGTGACATAGGTGAGCCTTGCTCACGACATACAAAATACTCAGGCTAAATAATATAGCTGACTAAAGGGGAATTGGGAGGGAAACTAGAATCACCTACTTCCACCTATCCTCCGATGAGAGTTGAGTTGTAGCTCCTGGTCCTGGCTCCTGCCTCGTGTAGGGAACGCCCCCACACACACACTGTCGTGTCCTCCAGGAACTCAATCAACGTCCCACCGTAAGCGCGTCGTCTCCGTGCCTTTTCACTGCAGGTCCGTGCTCCTCCTCGACTTCTTGTAGGGCTGGAGTTGGTCTCCCGGCCGTCGACTTCTCCTCCCAGCTACGGCTGCCCGCCTACGTCTTGGCTGCAGTCGTTCGGATTCTCGAACAGTTTTCCTCTTCCACTGCTTCCCGGTGGCTCAGTCCAGCCACTACGCCGTCACAAACGGGTGAACTGCCTCAGACGTCGTATACGTCACTGCACAGACTTCACTTCTTCTTGCACAGTACCTGTCCTGGAGCACTTGTTGCTCGATATCCCGTCGATTCCCTCTCTGGTCCAACACATGAACGAAGGAAGACCTCACAGAGTACTTGCAGACTTCGGGTGACGCGTAAAATCCACGGGAGCGGGAAACAAATGTCAAACTGACAGGACCAATCTTTGCACGTCCAACCACCTTGACGTGTCGTGTCAGACTGATTCCCTCCGGAGGATTGGCCCAGGCACAACGTCATCACTGTGGAGCTATCAGCCGTCGCATACGTTGCTGCCTTGACTCCACTCTTGCACAACACCTGTTCCTGGAGCACTTGTTGCTCAATACTTTGTCAATTCCTTCTCTGGTCCAACACATGAACAAAGGAAGATCCCACAGGTGATGGCAGACCACGGGTGATGCGTAAATCCTCCGGAGACGGGGTAAACTGTCAACTGACAGGACCCCCCAGCGCACGTCCGACCTCCTTGACGTGCTGTCTTAGACTGATGGCGCCAGCGCGGCGCGATGACCGGACCCCCTTCTTTCGTGACGTCATATTCGCCACGGGAGGTTTTCATTGGCTCCCTGTGCCACATCGCTGTCGGTGACCAATCTGGTGTCACTGACGTTACACAGTTTTGGCGGCAAAACAGAAGAGCCAGCGCCATATTGGCTTCCTAAAGGGCCTAAACCACAGGCCAAAATGCTCTTCTTTTACAAATTCCTCGGCACTCCGAGAACACTACATTCTCCTACATATATCAAACTGATGCCTGCGACGTAGAGAACGCTCGGGTAAAGTGGACATGACTCTTACTGCAGGCGTGGGAGAAATATAAGGGGGGGAACACCGTCACAATACATACATACATACATACATACATACATACATACATACATACATACATACATGCATACATACATACATATATACATACGAAGCTGGAAAAAGCTCAGAGGTATGTCACTAGGCTAGTCCCAGAACTAAGAGCCATGAGTTATGAGGACAGACTACGTGACCTGCACCTCACTTCGCTGGAAGACAGAAGGGCTAGAGGAGACATGATCACCACATGCAAAATTCTCAGAGGAATTGACAGGGTGGACAAGGATGGACTATTTAACACGGGTGGCACACGCACAAGGAGACACAGGTGGAAGCTGAGTACCCAAATGAGCCACAGAAACTTTAGAAAGAACTTTTTGAATATCAGAGTAGTTAGTAAATAGAATGCACTAGGAAATAATGTGGTGGAGGCTGACTCCATTCACAGATTCAAATGTAGATATGACAGCAGAATGTTGACCGCAGAACATCTAAGGTCACCTGCCTCTCTCGCTTACCAAGGGTATCACACACACATACACACACACTTTCTACAGAGAAAAGATCTAGGAGTTGATATCACACCAAACCTGTCTCCTGAAGCCCACATAAAGAGAATAACGTCAGCGGCATATGCGAGGCTGGCTAACATCAGAACGGCGTTCAGGAACCTGTGTAAGGAATCATTCAGAATCTTGTACACTACATATGTAAGACCAATCCTGGAGTATGCGGCCCCAGCATGGAGCCCGTATCTTGACAAGCAAAAGACGAAGCTGGAAAAAGTACAAAGGTATGCTACTAGACTAGTCCCAGAACTAAGAGGCATGAGTTATGAGGAAAGGCTGCAGGAAATGCACCTTACGACACTGGAAGACAGAAGAGTAAGGCGGGACATGATCTCAACCTACAAAATCCTCAGGGGAATCGACAGGGTAAACAAGGATGAACTATTCAACACTGGAGGGACGCGAACAAGGGGACACAGGTGGAAGCTGAGTACCCAAATGAGCCACAGAGACATTAGAAAGAACTTTTTCAGTGTCAGAGTAGTTAGTAAATGGAATGCACTAGGAAGTGATGTGGTGGAAGCTGACTCCATACACAGTTTCAAATGTAGATATGACAGAGCCCAGTAGGCTCAGTAATCTGTACATCAGTTGATTGACGGTTGAAAGGTGGGACCAAAGAGCCAGAGCTCAACCCTCGCAAACACAACTAGGTGAGAACAACTAGGTGAGTACGCACACACAAATGAATCAGATTTTTAACTTACAATATTTATGATTTACCAATTTATGTTACTACATAGACTCTCAATTTCACAATATTGTATAAACTTGGAACTTAAAATTTTTCAATCTGTTTCATAAACTTATAACTTGGTTAATTATCAATTAATCATTAATTTATTCACTTATATATTTTCACATTATTATTAGCTACTATATAGTCTCTTTTTTGGTACAATATTCCAGCATTGTTAATGGACTCTCAAGCTTTAAGCTAGTACATCTGCGTCTCCAGTCCATATTTGTTCGTTCCAATTGTTTATATTGCGGTAGCGGACCCCATATCCATCCTGTGGGTCGTAGTGGAACCCCATACCCATGTTGTAGGTGGTAGTGGACCCCATACCCATCTTGTAGGTTGCAGTGGACCCCATACCCATCTTGTGGATGGTAGTGGACCCCATACTCATCTTATGGGCCGTAGTGGACCCCCATACCCATCTTGTGGGCGGTAGTGTACCCCATACCCATCTTTTGGGTGATAGTGGACCCCATACCCATCTTGTGGGTGGTATAGTTGACCCCATACCAATCTTGTGGGTGGTAGTGGACCCCTGACCCATCCTATGGGTGTTAGTGGACCCCATACCCATCATGTCGGTGGTAGTGGACCCATACCCATCTTGTGGGTGGGTAGTGGACCCCATACCTATCTTGTGGGTAGACGTGGACTACATACCCATCTGTGGGGGGTAGTGGTCTCCATACCCATCGTGTGGGTGGTACTGGACCCCATACCTATCATGTGGGTGGTAGTGGACCCCATACCCATCTTGCCGATGGTAGTGGACCCCATACTCATCCTGTGGGTGGTACTGGACCCCATACCCATCTTGTCGTTGGTAGTAAACCCCATACTCATCCTGTGGGTGGTAGTAGACCCCATACCCGTCTTGTGGTTGGTAGTGGACTCTATACCCCTCCTTTTGGGTGGTAGAGTTCATGAACCGTTTCAATGTTCTTATTTTCTTCTAGATTATATCTTAAAGTATATTTAAATGTTATTGTTATTATTGTTATTAAATGTTATTGTGACATTGCATTGCAATTGAGCTATGTTGTTTACCATACCGTTCATTTCGTGAGTATAAGTATAGATGCCACACTTGTGACAGGTAAAACCATGCCTTTTTTGAAAAACAGCACCGTCTGTTGCACGTAAGAGCAACCCACACTATATTATGTTGCGATATTATTTCAATATTTCCGATTGTATTGATAATTTGAATTTTCATAGATTTCAATTTATTTTCATTTCGATTTAATAATTTTGTGTGACATTGCATTGAAATTGAGCTGTGTTGTTTACCATACTGTTCATTTCATGAGTATAGTTTATTTTTTTATTTTTTTCATTTCATTTTTTTAGCTGTTCTTATTTTTCAGTGATGGGAATATCAGATCATTTGATGTTCCCAATTTTCTGATGGAAGCATCAGACCATTATAGAATGCATCGGATGAGGTAGTTTGGAATGGTGGGGAGGACGAGAGGGGGGTATGGTGGGGAAGACGAGGGGACAGAGGAGAGGGTAATGGTGGGGAGGACGAGGGGACTGGGGAGTTGGGGATGGTGGGGACAGGGGAATGCTGGGGAGGACAAAGGGACAGGTGAATGGGAGATGGTGGGGGAGGAAGAAGGACAGGGGAGGGGAAAATGGTAAGGAGGACGATGGGACAGGGAAGTGGGAATAGTGGGGATGATGTGGGGGACAGGGAAGTGGGAAGGACGAGAGGACTGTGGAATGGGGAATAGCAAAGTGAATTATAATTATATATATTAATTAATTCTTATAAATTTCCAGAAGCCTGTATCAACACCCACACTAATGCAACTGAAAGAGATGTTGAGACAAGTATTGCTGATATGTTGAAGAACGCCCCAAACAAACTCGGTGGAAACAGATACAAGGTAAAGTTTGCCAATTTGCTGTAGTCTAATTCAATTTCTTTTTAGTAATCTTCGAGAACATTTATGCTATGAATAAGATAAAATAATGTAACTGATTTTGATTTATTTACTATTTATTATTTATTTACCGTTATTAGTATAATAGATCTCGTAATAATTTTGCAAAAATAATGGCATTTACTATTTTAAAAAGCTCGGGTGCAGGGGGGGGGGGGTTATGTAAAAGCCTGGTTTGTGCCTCGGAGAAGCTATGGGATCCAGTAAGATCGTCCTTCCTTTCCTCCCTAGAATCTGGATGTAGCAGGTGCTCAATTGTCAAAAGTGAAAAATTGGTTTTGTCTTCCGAATGCACCATTTCTGTAAATTTGCTAATAATCTTTTAAAAATAGTAAATGCCATTATTTTTGCAAAATTATTACGAGATCTATTATACTAATAACGGTTTGATAAAATACAGTAGACTGCCTACTGGTTTTACCTGTAATAAGGTTTGATACAGATGATTATGATTATGGTTTTGGCCTCCACCACCCTCTCACCTAACTTGTTCCAACCATGTCTACCACGGTTTTGTCTTCCGAATGCACCATTTCTGTAAATTTGCTAATAATCTTTTAAAAATAGTAAATGCCATTATTTTTGCAAAATTATTACGAGATCTATTATACTAATAACGGTTTGATAAAATACAGTAGACTGCCTACTGGTTTTACCTGTAATAAGGTTGATACAGATGATTATGATTATGGTTTTTGGCCTCCACCACCCTCTCACCTAACTTGTTCCAACCATGTCTACCACGGTTTTGTCTTCCGAATGCACCATTTCTGTAAATTTGCTAATAATCTTTTAAAAATAGTAAATGCCATTATTTTTGCAAAATTATTACGAGATCTATTATACTAATAACGGTTTGATAAAATACAGTAGACTGCCTACTGGTTATAATGGAATAATACAGGAATAATACAGGATATAATAATAT
>NC_091175.1:35910565-35923118 GCF_040958095.1 Procambarus clarkii
GGTAGCGGACTCCCATACTCATCCTGTGGGCAGTAGGGGACCCCATTCCCATCCTGCAGGCGGTAGTGGACCCCATTCACATCCTGTGTGTGGTAGTGGACCCCGTACCTATCCTATTGGTATTTATTGGGCCCAGATCCATCCTCCAAGTGGTATGAACCCCCTACTCACTTAACAGGTAGTATTGGCCCCTATACCCATCCTTCAGGCTACCCAGGCTACCAGGGGGTCCTGGTAGCCTGGTAATTAGCGCGCTGGACTCGTAATTCTGTGGCCCGGGTACGATTCCTGCACCAGGCAGAAAGAAATGGGCAAAGTTTCTCTCACCCTGAAGGCCCCTGTTACCTAGCAGTAAATAGGTACCCGGGAATTAGTCAGCTGTCACGGGCTGCTTCCTGGTGTGTGTGTACTCACCTATTTGTACTCACCTATTTGTGCTTGCAGGATCGAGCATTGACTCTTGGATCCCGCCTTTCCAGCTATCGGTTGTTTACAGCAATGACTCCTGTCCCATTTCCCTATCATACCTAGTTTTAAAAGTATGAATAGTATTTGCTTCCACAACCTGTTCCTCAAGTGCATTCCATTTTTCCACTACTCTCACGCTAAAAGAAAACTTCCTAACATCTCTGTGACTCATCTGAGTTTCCAGTTTCCACCCATGTCCCCTCGTTCTGTTATTATTACGTGTGAACTTTTCATCTATTTCCACTTTGTCAATTCCCCTGAGTATTTTATATGTCCCTATCATATCTCCTCTCTCCCTTCTTTTCTCTAGTGTCGTAAGGTTCAGTTCCTTCAGCCGCTCTTCATATCCCATCCCTCGTAACTCTGGGACAAGCCTCGTCGCAAACCTCTGAACCTTCTCCAGTTTCTTTATGTGTTTCTTCAGGTGGGGGCTCCATGATGGCGCGGCATACTCTAAGACGGGTCTCACGTAGGCAGTGTAAAGCGCCCTAAAAGCCTCCTCATTTAGGTTTCTGAATGAAGTTCTAATTTTCGCCAGTGTAGAGTACGCTGCTGTCGTTATCCTATTTATATGTGCCTCAGGAGTTAGATTAGGTGTCACATCCACTCCCAGGTCTCTTTCTCGAATCGTTACAGGTAGGCTGTTCCCCTTCATTGTGTACTGTCCCTTTGGTCTCCTGTCACCTGATCCCATTTCCATAACTTTACATTTACTGGTGTTAAACTCCAGTAGCCATTTCCCTGACCATCTCTGCAGCCTGTTTAAGTCCTCTTGGAGGATCCTACAATCCTCGTCTGTCACAACTCTTCTCATTAATTTTGCGTCATCCGCAAACATCGACATGTATGATTCCACTCCTGTAAACATATCATTTACGTAAATTAGAAAGAGGATTGGTCCCAGCACCGATCCTTGAGGTACTCCACTTGTTACTGTTCGCCAGTCCGACTTCTCGCCCCTTACCATTACCCTCTGGCTCCTTCCTGTTAGGTAGTTCTTCACCCATACTAGGGCCTTTCCGCTTACTCCTGCCTGCCTCTCAAGTTTGTATAGCAGTCTCATGTGCGGTACTGTATCAAAGGCCTTTTGGCAGTCAAGAAATATGCAGTCTGCCCAGCCTTCTCTGTCCTGCCTTATCCTTGTTACTTTATCATAGAATTCTAAAAGGTTTGTTAGGCACGATTTCCCTGTCCAGAACCCATGTTGGTGCTTGTTTACAAACCCAATGCTCTCCAGGTGCTCAACAAGTCTTAGCCGAATTATTCTTTCAAGTATTTTGCAGGGGATGCTTGTCAGTGATACGGGTCTGTAGTTAAGTGCCTCCTCCCTATCACCTTTCTTGAAAATCGGTACGACATTTGCCTCCTTCCAGCAACTGGGCAATTCTCCCGACATAAGTGACTCATTAAAGATCATTGCCAGAGGCACGCTGAGAGCCTGCGCTGCCTCTTTAAGTATCCACGGTGATACTTTGTCTGGTCCAACTGCTTTACTGGCATCCAGTGTTGTCTACTGTTTCATTACATCCTCTGCGTTCACCTCTATATCTGAGTCTTTCATCTTGGATAATCTCTTCTAACAATGGGAGCTGCTCAGGCTCGGTTGTGAACACTCCATGGAATTTTGCATTCAGTACCTCGCAGATTTCCTTGTCGCTTTCTGTATATGCCCCTTCTGTTTTCCTCAGTCTTGTCACTTGGTCATTTACCGACATCTTCCTTCTTATATGGCTATGTAGTAATTTAGGCTGCTTTTTCGCTTTGACTGCAATATCATTCTCATAATTCCTTTCCGACACTCGTCTTATGTTAATGTAATCATTCCTAGCTCTGTTACATCTAATCCTGTTGTCCTCTGTCCTTTGTCTTCTGTACTTCCTCCACTCCCTCCTGCTTCTCACCTTTGCTTCCTGACACTGTCTATTAAACCATGGGTTATTATATTCCCTCCTGCTTTTTTCCTTTATTGTTGGAATAAATCTCTCTTCAGCCTCCTTGCATTTCAATATGACTTGGTTCATCATACCTTGCACTGTTTTTCCTCTAAGTTCTTCCTCCCACAGCACTTCTCCCAGGTAGTCCCTTATCCTTCTGTAGTCCCCTTTTATGTAATCAAGTCTCCTTTCCCGGACCTCTTGTCCTTTGGTCACAATTTTAAGCTCCATCATGTAGTCAAAGACTAGGACACAATGGTCACTAGCTCCTAGTGGTATTTCATGTTCCAACTGCTCGATGTCTTCTACATTCTGGGTGAAAATGAGATCTAATAGGCTGGGCGTATCCCCTCCTCTTTCCTTAGTATCTTCTTTCACATGCTGTGTTAGGAAATTCCTGTCAATAACGTCTACCAGCTTCGCTCCCCAGGTCTCCTCCCCGCCATGGGGATTCCTCGTTTCCCAATCTATCTGTGTGTGTGTGTGGTGGAAAAAAAGGAGTTAGTAAACAGTTGATTGACAGTTGAGAGGCAGACCGAAAGAGCAATGCTCAACCCCTCAAACACAACAAGTAGGTGAATACAGTAGGTAGTAGATACTATACCATCATGTTTGCAGTAGTTTACCCCATAGACATTCCAACGTAACATCGTTTTCTGTTGACGTTCCTACAATACATTCTTTAAAGATTTTTAAAGCACAGACTAGTGTATATAATGTTAATTGGTGAAGCACTATTATTCTATGTAATAATTTTAAGGGCTTATTATAATTTACTAAGAAACCCTAATATTTCTCAAAACAAAACTACGAACCTTCAATAAAATGTAGCTGATCTGTAATATTTTTAAGAGCATGGACAACAGAAGGTAAATTTCACAACCCATGTGGGATTTGAAAACTACTATTTTCATTATAATTGAACCAATCACGACTATTCTGCTGTCTATTGCGATGGACGGGTACTGTGAGACATAAATTGGTACGTGAGGAAGAGTTTGGAGCCTTGGAAAAAATGTAACTGGGAATATACCACATATGTACTAATTCATATTCAACATATGGACTTTAAGCATTAAGTCATATATGTGCTGTCTTGTGCGAGAGCGGGTTGCACTAGTAGCACTGTACTATGCCTTCCTTTCATATCTGAACTCAAAACATTTACCAATACCTTTCGTCCTCTTGACTTAAAGCTCGCGTTTCGACAAACTAACACACTTTGTAGCAATCTAGTTCACACTGCTCCTCCTGCTTCTAATGCTGCTGGTGTCTACTCTATTTCCTGTTCGTCATGTCCTTTCCAATACTTTGGCGAAACTGGCCGTACACTGAATGACAGATTTATAGAACACACGAGAAGTGTTAAGTCTGCAGACACTAACAATGCTCTCTTCTGTCATGTGAGGGATTGCAGTCATCCTATTGATTGGTCTTCCTCCAAAATAATCTTTCCTGCCTCTACACAGGCTCCGTCTTGTTGAATCAGCTCTAATACACAATGTACCCAACATGAACTTGAGTCCTGGCTTTGTTGCTGTGGACTCTTCTCTTTCACAGTCTATACTCAAATTCTCTTATCTTTCTAATAAACGTGACTTAACATAAGCTTACCCTTACCATTTTTCTTTCTCTTTCCTTTTCTTTCTCTCTTCTCTCTTTTTTATGGTCATTGTTTTCTCTTACGTTCCCTTACTATCCTCTTCTTATTCCTATTACTATCTCCTCATTCGGTGCTTATAATAGGAGCTGCCTCGTATGGGCCAATAGGCCCTCTGCAGTTCTTATTCCTACTACTATCCCCCTCTACTACACCTTACTTTAATTCTCACCTCTCTCTTGCCTATTTATTGCCTGCATCTACTTCCTCATCAATTACGGGCTATTCATGCCCGTGCCACCTCTTGGGTGGCTTAATCTTCATCAATCAATCAATTCCTCATCACACCATTTGGTCCTGGAGACATCTCCCGTCACGCAGGGTGCAGTTGCGCCTCCACAGATCTCCAGTATCATCTCTTGATACTGGTAATGGCTCAAAAGGGCCACCACTTATGGGCTATTCATGCCCGTGCCACCTTTTGGGTGGCTTAATCTT
This sequence comes from Procambarus clarkii, assembly GCF_040958095.1. Classification (NCBI taxonomy): domain Eukaryota; kingdom Metazoa; phylum Arthropoda; class Malacostraca; order Decapoda; family Cambaridae; genus Procambarus; species Procambarus clarkii. Next base: position 35,915,066 of record NC_091175.1, read on the forward strand.
CATCAATCAATCAATTCCTCATCATTACACATCTACTGGACCAACTTCCAGATATACAAATCCTAAACAAGAATGAACCTACCCACATCCAAGGAGGCAGATTAGACCTAACCTTCGTTTCAGCCTCCCTAAGAGATGCAGCAACATGGTCAGTTGAGCCCACACTCACAAGCGACCACTATGGGGTCCAAATTGATCTTCAGTTAGACCTACCCACCCCACCTCCGCCTCCATCTGAAGCCTGGAACTTTGCTTTAGCAAACTGGGACCGATTTCAAAACCTCATTTCAGAGAGGCAAAGAAACTATGATCTTCCCGAAGACATTAATCAGGCAGAACAAGAATTTGTCAAAGCGATTCAAAGTGCAGCCAACCACTCAATCCATCTGAAAAAACAGTCCATCGGACACCATAAAGATCATTGGTACTATTGCGAACGTGTCAAAGAACTCAACCATAGACTCAATAGAACAAGAAAGCTATACAAAAAGCAGCCAAGTGACCGCAACAGGATCTTACTTTGTGAGGTCAAGGAACATGTGCATCGAGAGACCAGACAAATAAAAGAACAAAAGTGGCTGGAATGGTGTTCACACCTGAATGAACACACCTCTCTCGGAGAGATGTGGCAGCAAATTCACCGGGCCAAAGGGAATAAAACACCTAAAGCTCCACACCCCAAGGATCCTCAACAGGAAGCCGAAGTACTGGCAACCAGGTTTGCAGAGAGAGCAGCCAGCAATCAACTTCCACCAGATGTATTAGCAGTACAGACCGGACTAGAGGAAGAAACGTGGCACAGAATCCTTACAGCATATGAAGAAGTCTCTGACACTAATGCCCCCTTCACACTGGATGAGCTCAATCGGGCTAAGAAAAACTCCAAGGATACATCCCCTGGAGCCGACAAAATAACCTATAAAATGATTAGAAACCTCGGCCCAGAGGGAGACGCTGCATACCTTAGGTTAATTAATTTAGCCTGGACTTCTCAAACTAGACCTTCTGCTTGGAATAGAGCAGACATAGTGCCGATCCCAAAACCCAAAGATCCAGCTAATCCCAGGCCCATCTCTCTCCAAAGCTGTGCAGCCAAGACGGCTGACAGAATGGCAATCAACAGACTGGAGTGGAAAATGCCTGAACTGCACCATGATATGTATGCCTATAGAAGAGGGGTTGGCACAGTGGAATGTATTACAACTCTGTTAGCCCACTTGAATGACAGACCAGGAATGCTGATATACCTGGACCTCGAAAAAGCCTTTGAACTGGCTAGCGCCCCAGCTATTCTCTGCTGCCTCATTGACAAAGAGGTCAGAGGCAACCTGCTCTCCTGGACCAAAAACTGTCTCATAAACAGAGAATCAAGAGTAAAACTTCATGGCACAGTCTCTGAGTACAAAAGACATGAAAATGGTACACCGCAAGGAGGTATTCTCAGCCCTCTTCTCTTCAACTGTTTAATGGAAAGAATAATGAGGTTGAAACTCCCACATCACTGCAGGCTGCTAAACTACGCGGACGACTTTGTCATCATCATAAAAGGAAGGGATGCGGCGCGCCTTTCACCCAAATGCTTAGACTGCATCAGTACAGAGGCAAAACAGATTGGGATCAAACTCAACCCCTCAAAGTCAAAGGCCATGCCCATAAAAATAGCGAAGCCCAACATCCAACTCACAGTACAGGGTCAACCAATAGAATGGGGCGACACCTATCAGTATCTAGGAATCATCCTGGACACACACATGAATTTTAATGCTGAGGTCACTTACTTGAGAGAGCGAACTGTGGCCCGAACGGTAATCCTCAGGTCGCTAACCTCCCTTTCTAGAGGAGCCAATCTGCAAGTCTTTTGCACATACTATGTACAGGCAGTCAGATCAGTGATCGATTATGCCGCACCTGCACTCACAAATCTATCACACCAACAGTGGAAAAAGCTTGAAGTTGCCCAAAACAATGCTATGAGAGCTGCACTGGGAGCCCCCATGTGGACCAGGCTTGAAACTCTTAGACTGGAGACGGGTTTGCCCTCTCTACAAGAAAGAATATCACAAAGGACAGCTACAATTATCAGTAGGATAATTATTTCTTCTGATCCAATCCCAGTACGGCAGGCCTTGGTGGTTGGACTAGGCCAAAACAACGGAAACTCTTGGGTTGCAAGAGCAGGAAAAGTCCTAAACAGACTACATTTAAAAAACATGATTCTTGATAGAGAGGGTGATCATCCACACCCAAATTACACTCCTTCCGCGCCGTGGGAAGAGCCTACTTTCAAAATAGTAATAGAAAGTCTCCCCGTGAAAAAGGCTGCCTATGATCCGACAATCCAAAGGCGCATAATAGAAGAGCAAATGTATAGCATAGCAGTAGCAGGAGCCACCCACATCTTCACAGACGGATCGGTGGACACAGAATATGAGAGTGCTGGCGCTGCTCTTTGCACGACCAGCGTACAGGCATATTGGAGACTGGGAGGACTAGTATCTCAACCCAAACTGAGCTGTTTGCCATACAACAGGCATTCGCATATGTGATTGCACAAAACACTCAAAATGCAATCATACACACAGACTCAAAAGCTGCACTTCAAATACTAGGACAAAAACAGTGGAAAGATAATGTGGAAATAATTACCACCATTTTGTATCTTGGAGCAGTCGCTAAAGGCAAAGGACTCAACATAACTTTAAACTGGATCCCATCCCATATTGGAATCCCATTAAATGAAAAAGCTGATGAAATTGCTAAATTGGCAACTCGTCATCCAGTGATACATAAAACAATTCAACCCAGCCTAGAGAACATAAAAAACATCATCACCAAAAAACTCACATCTCAACAAAGCCTACCTACACCAGAGAATAGCTGAAGGTTCGCCATCTGCAACATGGTATCTTCAGGCAACCAAATTAGAAAGGTTAAATATCCCAAAAGGAATCCACAGGGAAATAGCAGTTAGGTTATATAGACTACGTCTAGGTTACAGATGCAACTGGGAGATTGGTGAACCCCGACAGAGAGAGTGCATCTTCTGCCAAACTGTCACAGAAAAGCCATTACTTCACTATCTTCTGGAATGTGAAGCAACCAATGACCTTAGAAGAGCTTTAAGAGTTCCTGAATCATGCAGTGGCCACCCTGAAGCCATCAACACAGCCACTCTCCTGGTCAACAAAGGTGTTCAGCAGCTGGAAACCCTCATAAAGACTGTGAAGCAGTATCCTCCCCGCGATAACAGCTTGATGGTTAAATGCAACCTCAGAATATTGAGAAAAAAACAAAAAAATTGGACCACTTACGGGCTATTCATGCCCGTGCCACCTCTTGGGTGGCTTAATCTTTATCAATCTATCTATCTTCCTCATCATCAAAGAACTCAACCATAGACTCAATAGAACAAGAAAGCTATACAAAAAGCAGCCAAGTGACCGCAACAGGATCTTACTTTGTGAGGTCAAGGAACATGTGCATCGAGAGACCAGACAAATAAAAGAACAAAAGTGGCTGGAATGGTGTTCACACCTGAATGAACACACCTCTCTCGGGGAGATGTGGCAGCAAATTCACCGGGCCAAAGGGAATAAAACACCTAAAGCCACACCCCAAGGATCCTCAACAGGAAGCCGAAGTACTGGCAACCAGGTTTGCAGAGAGAGCAGCCAGCAATCAACTTCCACCAGATGTATTAGCAGTACAGACCGGACTAGAGGAAGAAAGGTGGCACAGAATCCTTACAGCATATGAAGAAGTCTCTGACACTAATGCCCCCTTCACACTGGATGAGCTCAATCGGGCTAAGAAAAACTCCAAGGATACATCCCCTGGAGCCGACAAAATAACCTATAAAATGATTAGAAACCTCGGCCCAGAGGGAGACGCTGCATACCTAAGGTTAATTAATTTAGCCTGGACTTCTCAAACTAGACCTTCTGCTTGGAATAGAGCAGACATAGTGCCAATCCCAAAACCCAAAGATCCTGCTAATCCCAGGCCCATCTCTCTCCAAAGCTGTGCAGCCAAGACGGCTGACAGAATGGCACTCAACAGACTGGAGTGGAAAATGCCTAAACTGCACCATGATATGTATGCCTATAGAAGAGGGGTTGGCACAGTGGAATGTATTACAACTCTGTTAGCCCAATTGAATGACAGACCAGGAATGCTGATATTCCTGGACCTCGAAAATGCCTTTGAACTGGCTAGCGCCCCAGCTATTCTCTGCTGCCTCATTGACAAAGAGGTCAGAGGCAACCTGCTCTCCTGGACCAAAAACTGTCTCATAAACAGAGAATCAAGAGTAAAACTTCATGGCACAGTCTCTGAGTACAAAAGACATGAAAATGGTACACCGCAAGGAGGTATTCTCAGCCCTCTTCTCTTCAACTGTTTAATGGAAAGAATAATGAGGTTGAAACTTCCACATCACTGCAGGATGCCAAACTAAGCGGACGACTTTGTCATCATCATAAAAGGAAGGGATGCGGCGCGACTTGCACCCAAATGCTTAGACTGCATCAGTAAAGAGGCAAAACAGATTGGGATCAAACTCAATCCTTCAAAGTCAAAGGCCATGCCCATAAAAATAGCGAAGCCCAACATCCAACTCACAGTACAGGGTCAACCAATTGAATGGGTCGACACCTATCAGTATCTAGGAATCATCCTGAACACACATGAATTTTAATACTGAGGTCACTTACTTGAGAGAGCGAACTGCGGCTCGGAAGGCAATCCTCAGGTCGCTAACCTCCCTTTCTGGAGGAGCTAATCTGCAAGTCTTTCGCACATACTATGTACAGGCAGTCAGATCAGTGATCGATTATGCCGCACCTGCACTCACAAATCTATCACACCAACAGTGGAAAAAGCTTGAAGTTGCCCAAAACAATGCTATGAGAGCCGCACTGGGAGCCCCCATGTGGACCAAGCTTGAAACTCTTAGACTGGAGACGGGTTTGCCCTCTCTACAAGAAAGAATATCACAAAGGACAGCTACAATTGTCAGTAAGATAATTATTTCTTCTGATCCAATCCCAGTACGGCAGGCCTTGGTGGTTGGACTAGGCCAAAACAATGGAAACTCTTGGGCTGCAAGAGCAGGAAAAGTCCTAAACAGACTACATTAAAAAAACATTATTCTTGATAGAGAGGGTGATCATCCACACCCAAATTACACTCCTTCCGCGCCGTGGGAAGAGCCTACTTTCAAAATAGTAATAGAAAGTCTCCCAATAAAAAAGGCTGCCTATGATCCGACAATCCTAAGGCGCATAATAGAAGAGCAAATGTATAGCATAGCAGTAGCAGGAGCCACCCACATCTTCACAGACGGATCGGTGGACACAGAAAATGAGAGTGCTGGCGCTGCTCTTTGCACGACCAGCGTACAGGCATATTGGAGACTGGTAGGACTAGTATCATCAACCCAAACTGAGCTGTTTGCCATACAACAGGCATTCGCATATGTGATTGCACAAAACACTCAAAATGCAATCATACACACAGACTCAAAAGCTGCACTTCAAATACTAGGACAAAAACAGTGGAAAGATAATGTGGAAATAATTACCACCATTTTGTATCTTGGAGCAGTCGCTAAAGGCAAAGGACTCAACATAACTTTAAACTGGATCCCATCCCATATTGGAATCCCATTAAATGAAAAAGCTGATGAAATTGCTAAATTGGCAACTCGTCATCCAGTGATACATAAAACAATTCAACCCAGCCTAGAGAACATAAAGAACATCATCACCAAAAAACTCTCACATCTCAACAAAGCCTACCTACCAGAGAATAGCTGAAGGTTCGCCATCTGCAACATGGTATCTTCAGGCAACCAAATTAGAAAGGTTAAATATCCCAAAAGGAATCCACAGGGAAATAGCAATTAGGTTATATAGACTGCGTCTAGGTTACAGATGCAACTGGGAGATTGGTGAACCCCGACAGAGAGAGTGCATTTTCTGCCAAACTGTCACAGAAAAGCCATTACTTCATTATCTTCTGGAATGTGAAGCAACCAATGACCTTAGAAGAGCTTTAAGAGTTCCTGAATCATGCAGTGGCCACCCTGAAGCCATCAACACAGCCACTCTCCTGGTCAACAAAGGTGTCCAGCAGCCGGACACCCTCATAAAGACTGTGAAGCAGTATCCTCCCCTACGATAACAGCTTGATGGTTAAATGCAACCTCAGAATGCTGAGAAAAAAAAATTGTACCACTTACGGGCTATTCATGCCCGTGCCACCTCTTGGGTGGCTTAAATTTATCAATCAATCAATTAGACCACACACACCATTTGGTCCGGGAGACATCTCCCGTCACGCAGGGTGCAGTTGCACCTCCACAGATCCCCAGTATCAGCTCTTGATACTGGTAATGGCTCAAAAGGGCCACCACTTACGGGCTATTCATGCCCGTGCTCCCTCTTGGGTGGCTTAAGCTTCATCAATCAATCCTCATCACATACAGTTACAGCCCCGCTTCTGTGCCAGGTAAGTTCACTACGGGCTCACCATAGCCCGTGCTACTTGAAAGTTTTTGTTACCAGTAGCTGAATCTTAAACAACAACAATCCTCATCACAATCAACTTGAGAATGGTCCTGGACGGACCGAAACCTCGTCGTCCCTTCACCTACTAAAGTGTGTGGTCTGGTCAACTGAGAGTAAGTATAAATGGAGTCAAGTCAGAGTGGGAAAATGTTGTTAGTAGAGTGCCTTAAGGCTCTGTCCTGGGATCTATGTTGTTTATAATATATATAAATGATTTAGATTCAGGTTTGAGTAGCAACACTTGCAAATTTGCCGATGATACAAAAATCGGTAGGGAAATTAACACGGCAGAAGACTCACTATCACTTCAAGTTGATCTAGATAGGGTTTTGAAATGGTCAAAGGATTGGCAGATGCAGTTTAATGCTGATAAATGTAAAGTTTTGAGGCTAGGTAATGATGATAAAGTTACAAGATACAAGCTAGATGGTGTTGAGATTGCGAAGTCGGATTGCGAAAGGGATCTGGGACTTTTGATTAGTAAGAATTTAAAACAAAAGATCAATACATGAATGTCCGCAATAAGGCAAATAGAAGACTGGGATTTATTAATCGAAGCGTTAGTAATAAGACACCTGATGTGGTTCTTCAGCTATATCTAGCTCTGGTTAGGCCCTATTTAGATTATGCAGTTCAGTTTTGGTCACCGTACTATAGAATGGATATAAATTCCCCTGAACGTGCCCAGCGTAGGATGAAAAGTTAATGCCCCAAATTAGAAATATTTCATATGAAGAAACATTAACAAAGCTTAAATTGCATTCACTGGAAAGGCGAAGAGCTAGGGGTGACATGATAGAGGTTTACAAGTGGATTACTGGACATAACAAAGGCGATATTAATAGGATATTAAAAGTATCAAAACAAAACAGAGCACGAAACAATGGATATAAATTGGATAAGTTTAGATTTAGGAAAGACATGGGTAAATACTGGCTCGGTAACAGAGTTGTTGATTTGTGGAACTAATTACCGCAGAACGTGATGGAGGTTGGATCCCTCGATTGTTTCAAGCGTAGGTTGGACATGTATCTGAGTGGGATTGGATGGTTATAAATAGGAGCTGCCTAGTATGGGCCAATTGGCCTTCTACAGTTACCTTTGTTCATATTTAATAAATCAATAGAGTCAGGCAGAGTGCCAGAGTTTTGGAAAGTTGCTAATGTGATACCAGTTTTTAAGAAAGGAGATAGATCACTTGCGTCTAACTATCGACCAATTAGCCTAACGTCTATTGTGGGAAAGTTACTCGAATCTATAATAGCAAATAAAATTCGTCTTCATCTTGAAAAACATAAATTAATAATTGAGTCGCAACATGGTTTTATAAATGGCCGTTCATGTTTAACAAATTTGTTATCTTTTTATTCTAGCATTGTTGAGGCAGTTGATAGTGGTAAGGATTGCGATGTTGTATACCTTGACTTTAGCAAAGCTTTTGATACAGTGCCACATGAAAGACTGATTAAAAAGATAGAGTCTCA